>NC_057801.1:166135960-166245294 GCF_018294505.1 Triticum aestivum | reverse complement strand
TGGTTTTGCCCATACCTGATGTTGACGTGGACACGGTCAAAGGCGGTATTTGGCCTACAATTGGGTCCCTCTTAGCTAGAGACTCTCATTGATTGTTGGGCCCGGTCAACACTGACTGAGCCAAGTCAAATATGACACATGGGGCCCATGATGTCTGCTAGAACTACGTCGGTATTTCCCCAAAAAGGAAGAGATGATGCAGCATAGCGACGGTAGGTATTTCCCTTAGTGATGAGACCAAGGTTATCGAACCAGTAGGAGAACCTCCTCACACCACGTAAACAGCACATGCACACAAATAACAAATACTCGCAACCCGACGTGTTAAAGGGGTTGTCAATCCCTTCCGGGTACGGCGCCTCAAGATAGGCAAATAACGTGAGGTAAAAGTGGTAGATAGGATAAATAGATCGCGGAAAAAATAAATTGCAGCAAGGTATTTTTGTATTTTTGGTTTAATATATCTGAAAATAAATGCAAGAGAAAATAGTTCGCAAATGCAAATATGATGAAAAGAGACCCGGGGGCCGTAGGTTTCATTAGTGGCTTCTCTCGAGAAAAATAGCAAACGGTGGGAAAATAATTACTGTTAGGCAATTGATAGAACTTCAAATAATCATGACGATATCCGAGCAATGATCATTATATAGGAATCACGTCCAAGATTAGTAGACCGACTTGCCTGCATTTACTACTATTGCTCCACACATCGACCGTTATCCAGCATGCATCTAGTGTATTAAGTTCATGAGAAAACGGAGTAATGCAATAAGAACGATGACATGATGTAGACGAGATTCGTTTATCTATTGCGGAGATATAGATCTCATCTTGTTATCCTTAGTAGCAACGATACATACGTGTCGGTTCCCCTTCTGTCACTGGGATCAAGCACCGTAAGATCAAACCCACTAAAGCACCTCTTCCCATTACAAGATAAATAGATCAAGATGGCCAAACAAAACCCAAATATCGGAGAAGAAATACGAGGCTATAAGCAATCATGCATATAAGAGATCAAAGAAGACTCAAATAACTTTCATGGATAAAAACATAGTTCTGATCATAAACTCAAAGTTCATCGGATCCCAACAAACACACCGCCAAAAGATTTACATCATATGGATCTCCAAGAGACCATTGTATTGATAATCAAGAGAGAGAGAGAGAGAAGAAGCCATCTAGCTACTAATTACGGACTCGTAGGTCTACAAAGAACTACTCATGCATCATAGGAGAGGCACCAATGGAAGTGGTGAACCCCTCCACGACGGTGTCTAGATTGGATCTGGTGGTTCTAGACTCTGCGGCGGCTGGATCAATATTTCGTCGACTCCCCTAGGTTTTCTAGAATATTTGGGTATTTATAGAGCAAAGAGGCGGTTCGGGGGGCACCCGAGGTGGGCACAACCCACCAGGGCGCGCCTGGGCCTCCTGGCGCGCCCTGGTGGGTGTTGCTCCCCTCGAGCAGCCCCCCAGGTGTTTCCTTGGCCCACTGGCTTTCTTTTGTCCCAAAAAACAATCCTCCAGGAGTTTCGTTGCGTTCGGACTCCGTTTGATATTGATTTCATGCGATGTAAAAAACATGCAGAAAGCAACTGGCACTGGGCACTATGTCAATAGGTTAGTACCAAAAAATGATATAAAATGACTATAAAATGATAGTAAAATATCTAAGAATGATAATATAACAACATGGAACAATACAAATTTATAGATACGTTGGAGACATATCAGCCCACATCCCGGTTGCACAAAGATTAAAAGGGGACTAATTTAGCCCTAACTGCAAAGAAGATCAATGCAAAGTTCAAAAATCTGAGAAGAGCTCTTAAATTGTGGGCTAAACACTTGTCATGCCTTAAAAACAGATTGAAGACTTAAATGTCTGCATCTTTCTATGGGACTTGATTGAGGAACAGGGATTTAGCAGTTTTTGAAGGTAATTGTAGAACTATGCTAAAGGAGCTTCTACTGATAGTACTCAACAATCAGAAAATCTATTGGAAGAAGAGAGGTAAAATAAAAGGAGTTAAATTTGGTGATGAAAACACAAAAAAATCATACAAAAGTTTCTATCAATCACAGAAACAATAAAGTTGCAATGCTTTTGAATAAGGACCAAGCAGAAGTTACTGACCATGAAGGAAAGGTTGCCATTCTTTGGGAGGCATTTAAGAATAGATTGGGCCAATCTAATGGACATTCAATGCATTTTGATTTAAATGAACTGTATGAAAACACATTGGACCCTCAAGTGTTCATTGATTTGGAGAAGCCTTTTACACAAGAGGAAATTGATGATGTGGTGAAAAATCTCCCAGCAGATAAATCTCCTGGCCCTGACGGTTGTAATAATGAGTTCATCAAAAGTTGCTGGGATATTATCAAATCAGATGTTACTAAACTTATCATGGCCTTCCATGATGGCAATGTAAATCTTGAAAGCATCAACACATCATTAATTACTTTGATCCCCAAGAAAGAAGTGCCACTTTCACCAAATGACTTCAGGCCAATTTCTTTGCTCAATGGAGTGCTTAAAATCATTACAAAACTGTTGACAAATAGACTGCAAAGAGTTATCCTACAAATGGTACACATTAATCAATATGGCTTCCTAAAAGACGGAGTGATTCAAGATTGTCTTGGATGGGCATATGAGTACATCCACCAATGTCACAAGTCCAGGGAGGACATGCTAGTAATTAAACTGTACTTTGAAAAAAGCTTTTGCCACAATTGAGCACAATGCAATCATTGATATTTTTTGAGCAAAAGGCTTTGGAGAAAAATGGATTTCTTGGATGCAATTAATATTCTCTTCTGCATCATCAGTTGCGATGTTAAATGGAGTATCCGGGAAAAAAATTCTACATCATAAGATGAGTGAGACAGGGGGATCCTTACTCTCCTTTAGTTTTTCTGTTGGCTACTGATTTGCTTCAATCTATTCTCAAAAAAGCCATGAGATTAAATCTTATCACTCCACCACTCCAAGTAAATTCATGCCCTGATTTCCCAATAGTCCAGTATGCAGATGACACTCTGGTAATTATGAAAGCAAATGCTAGACAACTCATATGCCTCAAAGCACTTCTAAATACTTTTGCTTCAGCAACTGGGCTCAAGGTAAACTATGGGAAATCAATCATGGTCCCACTGAACATTGATGAAGAAACAGTAGATCTTTTTACAAACAGTTCAGTGTGCCAGAGGCCATTTCCCTTTTACTTGTCTGGGGCTACCATTGGGAATATATAAACCAACTGTGGAGCAATGTTTACCTCTTGTCAACAGGATTGCTAAGAGATTGGCAGGCATTTCTATTTTCATGACTCAGGCAGGAAAGTTACTTTTGGTAAAATCAGTGCTTGCATCACTATCAGTCTTCTTCATGTGCTGTCTGGACATACCTATCACCACTAAGAAGCAGATAATAAAGTATTTATGGCATTGTCTTTGGAGAAGCCCTGATATGGAGGATCGCAGACCAGCTCTGGTGGCTTGGCACACAGTATGTAGACCCAAAAGTCAAGGATGATTGGGGGTCCTGGATATCTACACACATAACAAAACCCTTCTTATGAAAAATCTGCACAAGTTCTTCAATGGAAATGACATCCCTTGGGTCAATTTGATTTGGGAGACTTACTACAGTGATGGGAAACTGCCAGGAGACAACATGGTAGTCTCATTTTGGTGGAAAGCAAACCTAGCTCTCATTGACCAGTACAAAGCTATTGCTAGATGCAATGTGGGAGATGGTAAAAGTGCATTTGTTGGGATGATTTGTGGGACCAAACTATTCTTAAGCACAAATTCCATCATTTGTACTCATTTGTCAGAAATCCACAATCCAATGTCCAGCAAGTGGTCAATATTAAATATCTTCAGGACCTATTCTATTTACCTCTCACAACACAAGCATATGAGGAATTTTTGCAAATGGAGGATATGTGCATCTCTTTGAGACAATCTGAATTCTTGGACTCTTTAGACACATGGGGCTACATTTGGGGGAATGAATTCTATTCCTCCATTAAAGCATATAAGGTTCTAATTGGACGCAAGCAAACACCTCCCCACTTCAACTGGATTTGGAAGAGCTCATGTCAGCCCAAACATAAAGTTTTCTTCTGGAAGTTGCTACATGATAGAGTTAACACAAGAAACCTGCTTAGAAGAAAGAGTTTTGTGCTAGAGGCATATAATTGTGCAGTAAGTGGCTGTCAACAGGAAAAAACTTTGCACCACCTATTTTGGGGATGCCCCTTTGTGCAGCAATGCTGGGATTTTATCTATCCAATAAGAACACATAATCTTTCAGTGCTAGAAGCATTTCAAGATCTGAAGGATAAGCTCAATTACCCATTCTATATGGAGATCATCATTCTAGGGGCTTGGGCCATTTGGATAACTAGAAATAACAAGATTTTTGAAAATATTACACCATCATTCCAAGGATGGAAATTCATTTTCCCGGGGGAACTAAAGCTACTCAGATACAGAATGAAGAAGAAGCATGAGAGACAATTTTCTATTTGGTTGGGAACTCTATTGTAATTTTTATTTCAGTAATAGTTTTCTCCTTTCTTTTTAGTTTCTTTTTTTTAGTTTTTTAGTTGTTCCTTAGTCTTTTTTTCTGTTTTTGAAGGGCTTACCTCAAGCCTTACAGACTACTCTTGTTACTTTGCTCTATTATTTATAAAAGTTGCAGTGGGGTTTTTACCCTACTGTTTATAGTAAAAAAAAACTGCATCATTAACAGAAGGGGACCTACATGTCAATGTCCCAGACTAACCCTAGTCAACCTAAATGCTACATCGGCGCGCTCATGCTCAGAGATCGCCGGCGTGGAGGGCTTCAGTGGCGGCGCATTAGCGGGATCGTGCTCAGGCACAGCTGTGCGTAGAGGAGGCTGGGATGGCGGTCAAGGCGGCTGCGGAAGTCGGGGCCTCCCGTCGACCAGAGGCGGCCGACCATGGGTGTGGATGCGGTAGCAAGGGCCGGCCATGGACATGGAGGCGGCGGCGCTGCAACGATGCAGATGGCGCGGGGAGGCGAGGGACGTCGAGATCCGAGGGTGGCGTCCCCATCTCATCTGGTTTTGGCCGGATTCGAAGTCCAACGGCGGTGTGAAGACGGTACGGCGGCGAGCTTCTGGCGGTGGCGTGATCTCTACTTGAGAGAGATGCTACGGAAGAGAGAGGAAGAGGAAGGAGAAGTAGGGCGGCGGCTTGGAACTCCGACGGTAACCGGCGTTGGCCGGAGGCGGTGGGGTCGGGCGCGAGGGGGTGATGCTTGGGAGGGCAGGCGAGGACAAAGCCCGATCCGCATGAGAGAGTTTCACCCACAGGTCAAATCCACCATTGACTATCACCATGTCAGCGCCCAGACGAGTCAAACCATCCAGGGACTGGTTTTGTCCGGTATGGTATTATTTAGGGGGTGAAGGGAGTAGAAATAAAGATCAGGGGCTTATGTGAACCACCAACTTTTTTCAGGGTAGTAAAATGGTCTTTTTTCTTCAAAATATTATAATTTTCCTGCCCTTGCCATTCGTCTTTATTGACATCAACATTGCTTGAAGATGAAAAATAAGTCACTTAAAGCACACCTTTGTGATTCAATAAAACAATTGCTATCGTGGAATTATCACGGCAGATGCCCTAGCATGAGGACTTAGGTGTGGAGCCATCGCAACGTAGTTAGCTTGAAGGGGTTAAACGAGACAAGGGACACAGAGAGTTTATACCGGTTCGACCCCTCGCGGTGGAGGTAAAGGCCTACTCCAGTTTAGGGTTGTATTGCTTGGGCTCCGATTACCAGGGAGCGAATACGCTTGACCTAATTCTCGATCTCTTCTTTCTTGCCCTAAACCGCCACCGGGTCACCCCTTTATATACACAGGCTAATGTCCGGCGGCTTACAGAGTCCCGGCCGACTCATACACATCGTGTCCGGCTCGGTGACAGAATTAAACTTTCCTTAACATACAAGTTAAACATATGACGGTTTACGTCCGTGAGCCTCAAGTCTCCTCCGGGTCTTGGGCCTTCAGTAAGCTTGTTTCGTGAACCGTCATCTTCAACATCTTCATGGGCCTTCTTGTTATGAACCGCCAGTGGTATGACCCGGCCCTTCCTGAGCGGGTCATACCTAATAGTTATATCCTCAACAATTGTGGTGTTTTATTTTTTTGCCTTTTTCAGGATCCGACAAATGCTCCTTAGACAATATTGTAAGCCATATGAACTAAAATTATGATAAAGGTGAATACGTATAGATTTGAAATTTATAAATTAGAAACCTAACAATCCAATATCATGTAGACTAAGGATAGAATTGGGGATGGATGGATCATATACATACTTGTGAAAGATCAAGAGGACGACGAACTTGCATAGTTGCGGTCTTGCGGACGTGAGCCGTCTCCGACCAAGACGCATGCGGGAGTTACACAAGATCAAGCTACAGGTGGCAGTCGACAGCAGGACCCGAGTCGCGAGGAGCGATCAAGTAAAACCCATTCGGCGCTTGACACACTTTAATGTGTTAATCGTACATGGTGCACACATTGTCTATTTGCTACTCCTCATGTTTTAAATTACAAGATGATATCTTTTGATGAATTAGATGTATATAGACATGAGTGTGTTTATTTACTCATTTCAGCATGTATGTAGTCTATTTTGAAATATCGAAAACATCTTAACGGAGGTAGTACATTCTAGGGCTCGCTCATTTAGTATATATTTAGCCTCTCTCCTTCGACCGATTTTGGAACCTTCTAGAAGGTTGCCTTTGGTTCTTTTGTGTCGGGCTTCTCTCTCGCTCTCTCGCTTTTTTCTGTGAACTTTTTTCTAAATTATGACTTTCTTTAAATTCATGAACATTTTGAAACTTAGTGAATATTTATCAAATTTGTGAACTTTTCACAATTTCGTTAAGATTTTTAAAATTTTCAGTTTTAAAAAAAGCACGAGAAACGTTTAAATCTGCAAACTTTTAAAAATTCATGATATTCTCAAATAGGCGACCCTATATTGCCGAGACGATACTCGTATTCCCTGGAAACCACTCTCCCGAGACTCGTATTGGCCGGCTTATCTCGCCTATTGCAAGACGATACTTCGTCTTGCAGTAGGCGAGATATAGCTCCTGCAGAGATACTCCGTCTTGCAGTAGGAGATCTTGCTTTTAAAGTTTGCAGAGATACTCCGTCTTGCAGTAGGAGATCTTGCTTTCAGATACTGCAAGACGATAAGCCGGCCAATACGAGCCTCAGGAGAGTGGTTTCCAGGGAAGCTTTTATGACCGGTTTTCGTGTGTCTTTCCTTTTTTTTCTCTGTGCTAGTTTTCATTGTTTGTTTGTGGTTCTTGGTTTCTTGCTTCTTTTTACCGTGTTTGGTTATTCTTCCTTTTTTGTACTTTTCCGTTTCTTTCTTTGGTTTTTCTATACAGTGGTATTATGTGTTTATTTACCGTCTTTTTTTTTCTTGTCAACACATGTCATACATTTTTCGTATACCCACATAACCTTTTTTGGTACACGTTCAACATCTTTCAAATATATTATTAATATTATTTTCAAATACATGTTGGAACATTTTCTTTGAATAAATGTTAAATATTTACAAATGCTTGTTGAATATTTTTTATGTTAAGCATAAATTATTTTACAATATATTAACAGTTTTAAAAAATGTTATGAACATATCTTTGGAAATGCACGAATATTTTTTCGAATTTCATGAACATTTTTTGAATGGTAGAAAACATTTTTTTACATTACACAAACATGTTTTTACGTCTTATCAACATTTTTTAAATGTCCCAAACATATTTTTGAAACTTGTGAACATTTTGTAAATGTCACGTGCATTATTTTCAATGGTCTAGAACATTATTTTAAACTTACGAAAATATTTACACTTCAATTTTTTAAAAACAAATGTCACAAACACATGATATGCCTCAATAAACATATTTCTTAATGGTACACACAGTTTTTTAAAGTTGACGAACATTTTTTCTACATTGTATACACTCCGTGAAGATTTTTCTGAATGCGCAATGAAGTTTCTAAGGTTAAGTATAATGTTATTTTTCATTTCATAAATTTTAATAAAAATAACAGATCAGAAAAAGGCAGCGCTCCTCGGCGATGGGACAGCCCATTAATCGCTTGAGACGGTGGCGGGGGTGATGTGGACATAGCTATCTAAAAATGTCTACACATATTACACGACAAATTAATAACCAAGTACTTTCAGTTCTTCATACACATAATTTAGCTGACATAAATATGATGCTACGCTCATTATTCGTTTTACTGTTACTCATCAGGAAAAAAGGGATCAAAGGATCAATTAAAGATGAAGATTATCGTACGTTAAATCCAAGCGAAGTAGCACGCCTTGCATCCATATTGCATGCTACGTGCACTGTTCCTAGTACAAGACAAGAGAAGGAGATTAGGCTTCATGGACCATAGACATAGCCACGTTACACACCGGCCCATTTCATCAACTAAAGACATAATTAAGTCCAAGGCCATGCAATAGTCGGTCAATATTTGGGCCGGCTCCTAATGAAAATTCTTCGAAGCCGTCATTTTGGTTAGGTCAGCCCAATGGTCTTCCTTTCGTCCCTATAAACATTGCGATGATTGAATAAAAAGCTTCAAAGTTTGCCCAAAAAAGTTAGGGCGGCCGCCGTCCTTAATAAATAGCTAGCCGAATTAGGTTTTAGACTCGGGTTTTGTTTAAAGAAGTTTAGCTATTGCTATTTTATTTGTTTTCGCTCGTAGCGGCTAGTGCGACCGTCAAGACATTCTATCGGAACCCCGTCTTGTGAGATTTATTTCATCTAGTATATTCGCACTTTCAGATTGCTTGGCCATTATTTTCTTGCATGTTCTTTGATTTGCTTGCAGGAAAAATCCTTTATGGATAGGTCGATCGCGTCGTCGACTAGGTCGATAACAACGTGGAGTTGGTTTAGCGATTGTCATGGATATAAGTCATGTACGGTTTTCCCTGTATGATTGGTAGTCAGGTCGTGAGGGTCAAGACCCCAAAAATCGTAGTTATCACCTCTCATCGAAAGATCGGGTCCACATCAGGGGGGAGGGGTGCTTCTGTATCGCACGAAGCGAGACAAATCGCTGCACGAAAGTCTCGGGCGATCGTCGACTCGGTCGTGCCTGGACAAGATGGCGACGTTTCACCGAAATCCTAAGTTAAAAGCTATCCATTGTAAAGGTCACTCCCCACCTTCTCAGATGTTGACAAGTAGCACACTGCATGTGCCGATGTGCGTCACTTGTCGTGACCTGGGAGTTATTCTTTTTTTTTTCCGTAGATTTGCTTGTTCAAAATGTATCTCCTGAAATGTGCGTGCAAATACTGGATTGCTTTCACCGCTGGATTTATTGTGTCAAGATCTTCGAAACTCGATTCCGTGTTAATAGGTTTCGACGGAAAAATTTCAAGGGAAAACAGATACCAGATAAACAAGAGAAATACAAAAACAAAAAAATGGCAACCGAAAAAATGAATTCCAAAAGAGGAAGAAAAAAGGGAGCCCGAAAGCATGATTGCGTTTTTTTATTCTTTTTTTGGAAACCACAGGCTATGTTTTTTCTTCTCTTTTTTTGAGATGCACAAAAGTTGCTTCTTGCAGAAGCAAAGTTGTGCTTCAGGTAGAAGCACATGCTATGCTTCTCCTTTTCTTAGGGAAGCACATGTTGTGCTCCTCATGGAAGCAAGGCTATAATTCTCGGGGAAGCACATGGTGTGCTTTTTTTTCATTTTCCGAGCAAGCATACATGTGCTTTCTCTTTTCGAGAAGCACAAATATGCTTCTAGCAGAAGAACAGGTTGTGCTTCTCGCGAAAATAAAACTTTTTTAGAAGCACAACTATGATTTGCAAAAACGAACCCCACCAAAACCTAGGGAAACCCATGCAAAAGCCGAAAAGCCAAAAAAGATGAAACACATGCAGAAAACAAGAAAAAACTTGCTCCTGCGTTGTGCGCCCAGCTCCGCCACGTGGCATGCTGGGAGGACTTCTGCGTGCGGGAGCTGCCTGTTGCAGAGGGTGCCCGCTGATTAGTTGCTCATGTTTCACGTTTCCGATGCATCAGCTGAATGGGCTAAGCCCCATCTTGTGTGGTTCCTTAATATTTTCTCTCCAATTGTATTACTAGTCTGAACAATCTCTCTTCCACTAATTCCATGCATCGCCTTTTTTGGCGCGCTATCGAGCACTCGCCTACAGGCGACTCGAAGCGGTCTGCAGCTAGTAAGCACATTTTTCTGTCAAGTTACATGCAACTTGACATATAAGACGGGTTTCCCCATGATTTTGAAAGCTTTTAGAACCCTCCATTAGGTTTTGGCAAGTTTGAGAAGGTTTTCTTCCTTTTATTCTGCCTTTTCTCACCGGTAATCGGTTTTCTTTCTTCTTTTTTCTTAATTCTTGAGAATTTTCAAATTCATGAATATTTTTAAATTTGTGAGAAGTTTTCTGAATTCATGAACAATTCATATTTTTTTTATATCCATGATTATTTTCAAATTCTCAATTTTGTTGAATTCATCAATTATTTGCAAATCCGTGAATGTTTTTGAATTCATGAACTTTTGCCAAATTTGTGAACATTATTAAAATTTGTAAATAATTTTTGAATTCATGGACATTTTGGAAATTCATAGAGTTTTTAAATTTAGATGTTTTTTAGAACTTGTGATTTTTATTAAAATTTAGAAATAAATTTAAATTCATGAATATTTTTGAGATTCATGGACATTTTTCAAATTCATGAACAATTTTTATAGTTTGTGAGCATTTTTTAATTCATGAATTTTGTTCGAGATTTGTGAACATTTTTAAATTCAAGAAGGTTTTCAAATTCTGAAATTTAAAATTCTCAAACATTTTATAAATTTTGTAAATATTTTTAAATTTTGATTAAATTTTAAATTCACAAACATTTTCAAATTTGCAAACATTTTCAAGTTCATGAATATTTCTTAAATTCGTGAACAGTATTAAAGTTCTCAAATATTTCCTCAAATGTGGTTGATCGAGAAACGAAAGGTGGATTAAACAAGAAAAACACACTATATAATGCAACATACTGTAGTGGAGGGGAAAACAATTTTATCGTTAGCTAGAGCGACTCAAAAGCACTACACCTGATGAGCAAAAAAATGGTCGTAGATAACCCACAAGTGTATGAGATTAAGTGTAGATCTTTTTTGATAAGTAGAGTGTCGAAATCAACGAGAAGTAGAAGGAACTGTTTGATGGATAATAGTAGGGAATCGCTGTAAAAGCCGCTTAAACTATTTGGTTGTTCGTTTGATCAAGAGAGCAATTGCAAAAAATGTAATTTGTACCGTGTCATTCAAATAGCCTCATTGTTTCTAAGAAATAGCTTAGATGATGCCAAAAACACAATAGAGTTCAACATGTGACAAAAGCTCTAATAGTAGAACTCGAACCTGCCACTGCGTCATTAAAATAGTCTCGTTGTTTCACAAGCGAACTTAACAATGAAAGACTAAAATTAAGAAACCCTGGCTTAGTTAAATGTAAGGTCAAGATCATGTGAATGCTAGAAAACCAAGATGAAGACATATACATGTAATTTTTATGAATAGCATGGCGAGCTGCGTACAAAGTTGTGACATTTACATCTAAAAAACTTCAGCTTGGTCACATGAAGAAAGACAACATTGGACATTCAAGATCATGCAAATACTACAGGAGCAAGTTGAGCTTCATCACAAATATAGATGGCAAACTTGTATAAAATTATGATATATATATGTCTTAGAAACCAGAGTGATGGTGTCCTAGATTAGGGAGTACTCACCATGTCGTCTCCCGGCCAAGAGGGCCGGGCCAAGGACCCTCGTGGAGATTAATTACTGCGCCTCTTCGGGCAACCCATGATATATACAAGGAAGATTCCACAATACTTGATGCAAAAGAAAAGGATTCTTCTAAATCCTAGGCCTCCAGTACATTATATAAACGATGCTAGGCTAGCCAATAGATAATATTCAAAAGATATTAAGATTCATTCACAGATATGATCTCGAGGTAGATCAACAAGTACTTTCTACCCCATCCACAATCAGTACTCCCTCCGTCCAAAAATACTTGTCGGAGAAATTGATAAAAAGGGATGTATCTAGAACTAAAATATGTCTAGATACATCCATTTCTCCGACGAGTATTTCCGGATGGAGGGAGTATAATATAAGCAGGACATGGAGTTTTACCTCTGCGAGAGGGCCTGAACCTGGATATACACCGTGTTCCTGGTTTGTCTTGTTACCATCTAGCCAAGACCGCAAGCTCGGGACCCCCTACCCGAGATCTACCAGATTTAGCTTCGTCACCGAGCTTGATATTGCAGCATCGCATGATACTCGACAATTAAAGATTGCATAAACGCTCTAATAACAACATGAGCCCCATCATCACTATAGATGAAAATTTATATATATAGCACTGTTACTAAAAATATGAATATATTTCGCTAACCTGAAATTAGTCTTGTAGTATCGCACAATAAAAAAATACATAAAGTTCAGTAATGAACAATCAATTTAAATGAGCTCCAACTTGCATATATAGCATGCATAAATGGACAATCCAATTCATGGGAAAACATCAAGCAACCTTAAAATGTTATGCCTTCCCCACATGCCTTCGTTGATGCAACAAAAGCATGTGATAAAGGAATAAAATTTAACACTACATGTTGCATATCATTGGACTGAACTATGAATTAACTTGATGTGAAAAATTAGTCATATGTTTACACTAATCAATACTAGAAGGTAGTGCTTACGATTACTCATCGTTGGCAATAAACACGTTTTCGCTACCTTTTTGATTTAGCTTGTTTTGCAAAAGAATAGTCCATACTAAAGATGTAGTTATGTATAATGGTAAGCGATGTTTCTCCTGATGGATAATGTAGTCATGAACAATGCCTACTTAGACGGTTGGTCGTGTCTACAAAATTAGAAATGAGGGAGAAGTGCTTACATACATGGGAGCAACATAATTGGTCTAAGCTATTCTCTAGAAAGGTAGAAAAAACGATAAGGATGTGCATGTCTTAGATCTTACCCAGCTTGTAGTCTAATGAAATAAGAACAAAATCCTCAATCCTAAAAGCTATAATATTTTGTCTTATTGTGGGGTTTTCATGATTGAAAAAATATGTTTTTTCAAAGTTATAGAAATGACTTAGAATTACCCACCAACTATAGGGTCAAGCGCTTAGTTTTAAGTAATATTAGAACTAAATGCTTGACTTTATATGCATAAACCTAATTAATATATTATCCTTTTCCATCATCGGTAAGAGAAACAAACTTGTGACAAAGCTCTAGGGATGCCCACAAGAGAAGGGGGCTATCAAAATAGGATAACATAAGAGGGCTCTTGGAAGGATCATAGAAAGCGGCCAAGTAAGGTGCTCGGCTTAAATCATATATATAGACTAGATAATACAATGCACCTTGTTGTAGGAGTTGGTTGATATATTCTTTGATGAAGCTGAAACATGAATATTTGATTACTGTATAGATATAAAACATTTGTGGGATATACGTAGTCTAATATTTTTCACACGCATGGTTGCATGTTGTGGTGGATCATTTCCATGCATGTAGCATGTTGAGGTGGGCTTTTTTACATCCATGGGTGTATGTTGAGATGGCATAGCTGCATGTTGAGATAAATAGAGATAGTGGGGATCACTCTCTGATGTATATAGGATGTAGGATATCGGATTTGTTTCTTATCAGTTTTGATTTTTAGGAGTGAAGAGCAAGAGTAGTATCTGCCCAAATCAGATGAGAAGAAATTATAAGAAGGGAAAAAAAATATCTGCTCAGATGATGTGAAAGGGAATACACATATAGTATTTGTTCTAGCAATGTGGTATTTTTTCTTCAAACAAGCCTAATACATGTTATAATAAATTCTAATTAACAAATACATATAAGATCCAAATTAAATAATAACATACAAGCATAGTATCTGTTCTATCATGTAACATGATACAAATATAATTTTTGTGCGAGTTTTAACAAAGAAGCATATACTAGTAGGTAGAGTCTAGGACACATGACCATATATCAATTCTAACATATTTGACATGAATAATCTAATAATATAGCAACTATAACATATCTGACATGTAGCAATTATAACAAGCATAGTACATGACAAAGTTTAGGAGACATGAACACATAACCATTCAAATAAGCATACTAACATTTAGGAAAAATAAACATATAAACTTCTTAACATATTCGATCCAACAAATTCTAATTAATAGCAACAATATAGGACACCACAACATGGTCAGACGACCATGGCGCAGAAACTGGAAGGTTGAGAAAGTGACCTCACCATCGTGGTCAGGGCCGCTGTCAAAGATAAGGGCCCAACACTGTCTTGGTTGTGGCGTGGTGAGCATGTCATTGTTGCACGGCGATGGGAGCACATGTGGCACCGCTAAGGCCGAAATGCAGAGACTCAGCAACAACAACACCAAGTCGTCACATGGGCGAATCATTACTAGGTGTATAAGCACACATAGCGGCAGGAGAGACCTGGCAACATAACCCTAAGATGGTGGCACCGATTGGAAGGCCACATGATTTGGCGTGTGGCACGAAGAGATCACTATCTGAGATGGTGTCAGGGGAAGGTGACACGGTACGAAAACAGATGTGGGACCGACAGGGAGGTAGTGGGCGTCGAGGTGACACTAATAGGGGTGGGCAGAGGGGAATGGAATGCTGCCGGAGGCGACAAGCTATAGTTGTTTGGAGAAGACGATGCAAGTGAAGGCGGAGGGGGCTGTTGGAAATATGCCCTAGAGGCAATAATAAAAGTGTTATTATTATATTTCCTTGTTCATGATAATTGTCTTTTATTCATGCTATAACTGTATTATCCGGAAATCGTAATACACGTGTGAATACATAGACCACAATATGTCCCTAGTGAGCCTCTAGTTGACTAGCTCGTTGTGATCAACAGATAGTCATGGTTTCCTGGCTATGGACATTGGATGTCGTTGATAACGGGATCACATCATTAGGAGAATGATGTGATGGACAAGACCCAATCCTAAGACTAGCACAAAGATCGTGTAGTTCGTTTGCTAGAGCTTTGCCAATGTCAAGTATCTCTTCCTTTGACCATGAGATCGTATAACTCCTGGATACCGTAGGAGTGCTTTGGGTGTATCAAACGTCACAACGTAACTGGGTGACTATAAAGGTGCACTACAGGTATCTCCGAAAGTATCTATTGTTTTATGCGGATCGAGACTGGGATTTGTCACTCCGTGTAAACGGAGAGGTATCTCTGGGCCCACTCGGTAGGACATCATCATATGCGCAATGTGACCAAGGATTTGATCACGGGATGATGTGTTATGGAACGAGTAAAGTGACTTGCCGATAACGAGATTGAACAAGGTATTGGATACCGACGATCGAATCTCGGGCAAGTAAAATACCGCTAGACAAAGGGAATTGAATACGGGATTGATTGAGTCCTTGACATCGTGGTTCATCCGATGAGATCATCGTGGAACATGTGGGAGCCATCATGGGTATCCAGATCCCGCTGTTGGTTATTGACCGGAGAACGTCTCGGTCATGTCTGCATGTCTCCCGAACCCGTAGGGTCTACACACTTAAGGTTCGGTGACGCTAGGGTTATAAAGGAAGCTTGTATGTGGTAACCGAATGTTGTTCGGAGTCCCGGATGAGATCCCGGACGTCACGAGGAGTTCCGGAATGGTCCGGAGGTAAAGATTTATATATAGGAAGTCCTGTTTCGGCCATCGGGACAAGTTTCGGGGTCATCGGTATTGTACCGGGACCACCGGAAGGGTCCCGGGGGCCCACCGGGTGGGGCCACCTGCCCCGGGGGGCCACATGGGCTGTAGGGGGTGCGCCTTGGCCTACATGGGCCAAGGACACCAGCCCCTAGAGGCCCATGCGCCAAGATAAAGGAAAAAGGGGAGAGTCCTTAAAGGGGAAGGCACCTCCGAGGTGCCTTGGGGAGGATGGACTCCTCCCCATCCTTAGCCGCACCTCTTCCTTGGAGGAGGGGGCAAGGCTGCGCCCTCCCCCTCTCCCTTGGCCCTATATATAGTGGGGAAAAGGAGGAGCAATCATACCTAAGGCCTTTGGTTGCCTCCCTCTCCCTCCCGTGACACATCTCCTCTCCCGTAGGTGCTCGGCGAAGCCCTGCAGGATTGCCACGCTCCTCCATCACCACCACGCCGTTGTGCTGCTGTTGGATGGAGTCTTCCTCAACCTCTCCCTCTCCCCTTGCTGGATCAAGGCGTGGGAGACGTCACCGGGCTGTACGTGTGTTGAACGCGGAGGTGCCGTCCGTTCGGCACTTGATCATCGGTGATCTGAATCACGACGAGTACGACTCCATCAACCCCGTTCACTTGAACGCTTCCGCTTATCGATCTACAAGGGTATGTAGATGCAAACTCTCTCTCTCTTTCTACTTGTTGCTGGTCTCTCCATAGATAGATCTTGGTGATACGCGTAGGAAAATTTTGAATTTCTGCTACGTTCCCCAACAGTGGCATCATGAGCTAGGTTTATTGCGTAGATTCTTTGCACGAGTAGAACACAAAGTAGTTGTGGGCGTTGATGTTGTTCAATATGCTTACCGTTACTAGTCCAATCTTGTTTCGACGGTATTGTGGGATGAAGCGGCCCGGACCGACCTTACACGTACTCTTACGTGAGACAGGTTCCACCGATTGACATGCACTTGGTGCATAAGGTGGCTAGCGGGTGCCAGTCTCTCCCACTTTAGTCGGAACGGATTCGATGAAAAGGGTCCTTATGAAGGGTAAATAGCAATTGGCATATCACGTTGTGGTTTTGCGTAGGTAAGAAACGTTCTTGCTAGAAACCCATAGCAGCCACGTAAAACATGCAAACAACAATTAGAGGACGTCTAACTTGTTTTTGCAGGGTATATTATGTGATGTGATATGGCCAAAAGGATGTGATGAATGATATATGTGATGTATGAGATTGATCATGTTCTTGTAATAGGATTCACGACTTGCATGTCGATGAGTATGACAACCGGCAGGAGCCATAGGAGTTGTCTTTATTTTTTGTATGACCTGCGTGTCATTGAAGAACGCCATGTAAACTACTTTACTTTATTGCTAAACGCGTTAGTCATAGAAGTAGAAGTAGTCGTTGGCGTGACAACTTCATGAAGACACGATGATGGAGATCATGATGATGGAGATCATGGTGTCATGCCGGTGACAAGATGATCATGGAGCCCCGAAGATGGAGATCAATGGAGCTATATGATATTGGCCATATCATGTCACAACTATATAATTGCATGTGATGTTTATTATGTTTATGCATCTTGTTTGCTTAGAACGACGGTAGTAAATAAGATGATCCCTTACAATAATTTCAAGAAGTGTTCTCCCCTAACTGTGCACCGTTGCTACAGTTCGTCGCTTCTAAGCACCACGTGATGATCGGGTGTGATGGATTCTTACGTTCACATACAACGGGTGTAAGACAGTTTTACACAGCGAAAACACTTAGGGTTAACTTGACGAGCCTAGCATGTGCAGACATGGCCTCGGAACACGGAGACCGAAAGGTCGAGCATGAGTCGTATAGTAGATACGATCAACATAAAGATGTTCACCGATGATGACTAGTCCGTCTCACGTGATGATCGGACACGGCCTAGTTGACTCGGATCATGTAATCACTTAGATGACCAGAGGGATGTCTATCTGAGTGGGAGTTCATAAGATGAACTTAATTATCCTGAACATAGTCAAAAGAACTTTTGCAAATTATGTCGTAGCTCACGCTTTAGTTCCATTGTTTAGATATGTTCCTAGAGAAAATATAGTTGAAAGTTGATAGTAGCAATTATGCGGACAATAGAAAGCTTATGTCCTTAATGCACTGCTCAGTGTGCTGAACCCCAAACGTCGTTTGTGGATGTTGCGAACATCGGACATACACGTTTTGATAACTACGTGATAGTTCAGTTAAATGGTTTAAGTAGAGGCACTAAAGACGTTTTCGAAACGTCACGGAACATATGAGATGTTTCGAGGGCTGAAATTGGGATTTCAGGCTCGTGCCCACGTCAAGAGGTATGAGACCTCCGACGATTTTCTTAGCCTGCAAACTAAGGGAGAAAAGCTCAATCGTTGAGCTTGTGCTCAAATTGTCTGAGTGCAACAATCACTTGAATCGAGTGGGAGTTGATCTTCCAGATGAGATAGTGATGTTTCCCCAAAGTCATTGCCACCGAGCTGCTAGAGCTTCGTGATGAACTATAACATATCAGGGATAAATAAGATGATCCTTGAGGTATTCACGATGTTTGACACCGCGAAAGTAGAAATCAAGAAGGAGCATCAATTGTTGATGGTTGGTGAAACCACTAGTTTCAAGAAGGGCAAGGGCAAGAAGGGATACTTCATGAAACGGCAAATCAGCTGCTGCTCCAGTGAAGAAACCCAAGGTTGAACCCAAACCTGAGACTAAGTGCTTCTGTAATAAGGGGAACAGTCACTAGAGCAGAATTACCCTAGATACTTGGTAGATGAGAAGGCTGGCAAGGTCGATAGAAGTATATTGGATATACATTATGTTAATGTGTACTTTACTAGTACTCCTAGTAGCACCAGGGTATTAGATACCGGTTCGGTTGCTAAGTGTTAGTAACTCGAAATAAAAGCTACGACATAAACGGAGACTAGCTAAAGGTGAGCTGACGATATGTGTTGGAAGTGTTTCCAATGTTGATATGATCAAGCATCGCACGCTCCCTCTACCATCGAGATTTGGTGTTTGCGTTGAGCATAGACATGATTGGATTATGTCTATCGCAATACGGTTATTCATTTAAGGAGAATAATGGTTACTCTATTTATTTGAATAAAACCTTCAATGGTCTTGCACCTAAAGGAATGGTTTATTGAATCTCGATCGTAGTGATACACATTTTCATGCCAAAAGATATAAGATAGTAATGATAGTACCACTTACTTGTGGCACTGCCATGTAAGTCATAATGGTATAAAACGCATGAAGAAGCTCCATGTTGATGGATCTTTGGACTCACTCGTTTTAGAAAAGTTTGAGACATGCGAACCATGTCTATTGGTGTATACGCATGAAGAAACTCCATGCAGATGGATCGTTTGGACTCACTTGATTTTAAATCACTTGAGATATGCAAATCATACCACATGGGCAAGATGACTGAAAAGCCTCGTTTTCAGTAAGATGGAACAAGATAGCAACCTGTTGGAAGTAACACATTTTGATGTGTGCAGTCCAATGAGTGCTGAGGCATGCAGTGAATATCGTTATGTTCTTACTTCACAGATGATTCGAGTAGATGTTTAGAATATTTACTTGATGAAACACAAGTCTGAATTATTGAACGGTTCAAATAATTTCAGAGTGAAGTAGAAGATCATTGTGACAAGAGGATAAAATGTCTATGATGTGAATATCTAAGTTACGAGTTTTGGCACACAATTAAGACATTGTGGAAATTGTTTCGCAATTAATACCGCCTGGAACACCATAGTGTGATGGTGTGTCCGAACATCATAGTTGCACCCTATTGGATATGGTGCGTACCATGATGTCTCTTATCGAATTACCACTATTGTCCATGGGTTAGGCATTAGAGACAACCACATTCACTTTAAAGAGGGCACCACGTAATTCCGATGAGATGACACCGTATGAATTATGGTTTAGAGAAACCTAAGTTGTCGTTTCTTAAAAGTTTGGGGCTGCGACGCTTATATGAAAAAGTTTCAGGTTGATAAGCTCGAACCCAAAGCGGATAAAATGCATCTTCATAGGAAACCCAAAACAGTTGGGTATACCTCCTAATTCAGATCCGAAAGCAATATGGATTGTTTCTTGAATCGGGTCCTTTCTCGAGGAAAGGTTTCTCTCGAAAGAGTTGAGTGGGAGGATGGTGGAGACTTGATGAGGTTATTGAACCATCTCTTCAACTAGTGTGTGGCAGGGCACAGGAAGATTGTTCCTGTGGCACCTACACCAATTGAAGTGGAAGCTTATGATATTGATCATGAAACTTCGGATCAAGTCACTACCAAACCTCGTAGGACGACAAGAACACGTACTACTTCGGAGTGGTAAGGTGATCCTGTCTTGGAAGTCATGTTGCTAGACAACAATGAACCTACGAGCTATGGAGAAGCGATGGTGGGCCCGGATTCCGATAAATGGCTCGAGGCCATAAAACCCGAGAGAGGATCCATGCATGAAAACAAAGTGTAGACTTTGGAAGAACTACTTGATGGTCGTAAGGCTATTAGGTACATATGGATTTTAAAAGGAAGACAGACAATGATGGTAAGTGTCACCATTGAGAAAGCTCGACTTGTCGCTAAGATGTTTTTTTCGACAAGTTCAAGGAGTTGACTACAATGAGACTTTCTCACTCGTAGCGATGCTAAGAGTCTGTTGGAATTATATTAGCAATTACTGCATTATTTATGAAATCTTGCAGATAGGATGTCAAAACATTGTTTCCTCGACGATTCTTGAGGAAAGGTTGTATGTGATACAACCGGAAGGTTTTGTCTATCCTGAAATATGCTAATAAGTATGCAAAGCTCCAGCAATCCTTCTGAGGACTGGAGTGAGCATCTCGGAGTTGGAATGTATGCTTTGATGATGATCAAAGATTTTGGGTGTATACAAAGTTTATGAGAAACTTGTATTTCCAAAGAAGTGAGTGGGAGCACTATAGAATTTCTGATGAGTATATGTTGTTGACATATTAATGATCAGAGATGACGTAGAATTTCTGGAAAGCATAAAGGGTTATTTGGAAAGTGTTTTCAATGGAAAACCTGGATTAAGCTACTTGAACATTGAGCATCAAGATCTATAAGGATAGATCAAAATGCTTAATAATACTTTCAAATGAGCACATACCTTGACATGATCTTGAAGGTGTTCAAGATGAACCAGTCAAAGAAGGAGTTCTTGCCTGAGTTGTAAGGTACGAAGTTAAGACTTAAAGCTCGACCACGGCAGAAAAGAGAGAAAGGACGAAGGTCGTCCCCTATGCTTTAGACGTAGGCTCTACAGTATGCTATGCTGTGTACCGCACCTGAAGTGTGCCTTGCCATGAGTCAGTCAAGGGGTACAAGAGTGATCCAATAATGGCTCACAGGACAGCGGTCAAAGTTATCCTTAGTAACTAGTGGACTAAGGAATTTTCTCGATTATGGAGGTGGAAAAAGAGTTCGTCGTAAAGGTTACGACGATGCAAGCTTGACACCTATCCGGATAGCTCTGAGTAGAGAGACCGGATACATATAATGGAGCAATAATTTAGAATAGCTCCAAGTAGAACAATTGTTTGGAATAGCTCCAAATAGAGCGTGGTAGCTGCATCTAGGAGATGACATAGAGATTTGTAAAGCACACACGGATCTGAAAGGTTCAGACCCGTTGACTAAAACCTCTCTCACAAGCAACATGATCAAACATAAAACTCATTGAGTGTTAATCACATAGTGATGTGAACTAGACTACTGACTCTAGTAAACTCTTGGGTATTAGTCACATGGTGATGTGACCTGTGAGTGTTAATCACATGGCGATGTGAACTAGATTATTGACTCTAGTGCAAGTGGGAGACTGTTGGAAATATGCCCTAGAGGCAATAATAAAAGTGTTATTATTATATTTCCTTGTTCATGATAATTGTCTTTTATTCATGCTATAACTGTATTATCCGGAAATCGTAATACACGTGTGAATACATAGACCACAATATGTCCCTAGTGAGCCTCTAGTTGACTAGCTCGTTGTGATCAACAGATAGTCATGGTTTCCTGGCTATGGACATTAGATGTCGTTGATAACGGGATCACATCATTAGGAGAATGATGTGATGGACAAGACCCAATCCTAAGACTAGCACAAAGATCGTGTAGTTCGTTTGCTAGAGCTTTGCCAATGTCAAGTATCTCTTCCTTTGACCATGAGATCGTATAACTCCTGGATACCGTAGGAGTGCTTTGGGTGTATCAAACGTCACAACGTAACTGGGTGACTATAAAGGTGCACTACAGGTATCTCCGAAAGTATCTATTGTTTTATGCGGATCGAGACTGGGATTTGTCACTCCGTGTAAACGGAGAGGTATCTCTGGGCCCACTCGGTAGGACATCATCATATGCGCAATGTGACCAAGGATTTGATCACGGGATGATGTGTTACGGAACGAGTAAAGTGACTTGCCGATAACGAGATTGAACAAGGTATTGGATACCGACGATCGAATCTCGGGCAAGTAAAATACCGCTAGACAAAGGGAATTGAATACGGGATTGATTGAGTCCTTGACATCGTGGTTCATCCGATGAGATCATCGTGGAACATGTGGGAGCCATCATGGGTATCCAGATCCCGCTGTTGGTTATTGACCGGAGAACGTCTCGGTCATGTCTGCATGTCTCCCGAACCCGTAGGGTCTACACACTTAAGGTTCGATGACGCTAGGGTTATAAAGGAAGCTTGTATGTGGTAACCGAATGTTGTTCGGAGTCCCGGATGAGATCCCGGACGTCACGAGGAGTTCCGGAATGGTCCGGAGGTAAAGATTTATATATAGGAAGTCCTGTTTCGGCCATCGGGACAAGTTTCGGGGTCATCGGTATTGTACCGGGACCACCGGAAGGGTCCCGGGGGCCCACCGGGTGGGGCCACCTGCCCCGGGGGGCCACATGGGCTGTAGGGGGTGCGCCTTGGCCTACATGGGCCAAGGACACCAGCCCCTAGAGGCCCATGCGCCAAGATAAAGGAAAAAGGGGAGAGTCCTTAAAGGGGAAGGCACCTCCGAGGTGCCTTGGGGAGGATGGACTCCTCCCCATCCTTAGCCGCACCCCTTCCTTGGAGGAGGGGGCAAGGCTGCGCCCTCCCCCTCTCCCTTGGCCCTATATATAGTGGGGAAAAGGAGGAGCAATCATACCTAAGGCCTTTGGTTGCCTCCCTCTCCCTCCCGTGACACATCTCCTCTCCCGTAGGTGCTCGGCGAAGCCCTGCAGGATTGCCACGCTCCTCCATCACCACCACGCCGTTGTGCTGCTGTTGGATGGAGTCTTCCTCAACCTCTCCCTCTCCCCTTGCTGGATCAAGGCGTGTGAGACGTCACCGGGCTGTACGTGTGTTGAACGCGGAGGTGCCGTCCGTTCGGCACTTGATCATCGGTGATCTGAATCACGACGAGTACGACTCCATCAACCCCGTTCACTTGAACGCTTCCGCTTATCGATCTACAAGGGTATGTAGATGCAAACTCTCTCTCTCTTTCTACTCGTTGCTGGTCTCTCCATAGATAGATCTTGGTGATACGCGTAGGAAAATTTTGAATTTCTGCTACGTTCCCCAACAGGGGCGCTGGGAGTACACAACATGGGGAGGCGAAGGAAATTGGATGGACTTGGCAAGGATGTTATTAGAGTGCTACGTTTTAACACTTAATATTGGTAATCTTATTTTCATAAATCAAATCTCTCATGATTAAGGGCATGTTCGGATTAAAGCCACGTCTAGCCACACTACATTTTAGGCATAACCACAATCCCTTAGTCCAGTGCAAGATTCTTTGCCTCACTTGTGGTATGCCACAATTTCTTACCACCCTACCATCTTATACAGAAGATCTCGCTTGAGGCAAAGGATCTTCATTCACGATCGAGCGGGACTACACATGTCTTGTGGCGAGCGAACTCGGCCGGGGATGTGGTGGCATGGTTGGTTTGGGGGTCCGTGAGATGGCAGAAATTACAGAAAAAATGTGTATCACACTGGCAAGTGGGCGCCACGCGTCAAGAACAATATGAAGGTTGTAGTTTTAGGGAGTTTGACTTTGCAAACTTGTTCTACATCCTTTAAGTTTTTAAGGTGCCACTTCAACCATTATAAAGGATCAACTTTTAGTTAAAGGGAGTGTGTAGCATTTTAGAATGGGCCCACTTGAATGTTTTTCTTGAACCAGTGAGTACAAGTACCGATTTATGGGATCATCGAGCAACTGTTGCCAACCCTAGATATATGGATCCACATTTAATTCACATATTGGAAAATTTGGTAGAAGTTTAGTCATGCAACACATGCATGATCAATTAGGTCAATGGAGTATGCATTTTTGTAAATTAGTAATTTTACTTTATCCCTGCATTTATGGGATAATTTACATACAACATTATTGATACTTTCTTAACATGGTTACAAATGAATGGATGGACAATGGAGCAACGTGCACGTTTGAATAAGCAGCCAAGTTTAGATCAAATTAAACTACAAAATTAATTTAGCAATAGCAACTAAAACAAGCATATCATGTTAATAAATATGCATCGCCTCTTGACTCTTGAGAGAATACTCCTATAGCTTATCCAGTTTATTACGACAACACAAAGTTACATGCCTTTTTGAACTTCTATGTATGGTTCTTATAATGGATCTTGAATCTTGTTGATCATGAGGTCAACATTTATATTGAAGTTCTTATAATGGAAAATGGGGTAGTCTTTTGTATCGAACATTTTCATGTTGATTTGTTCTGAGCATTTCTATGAAAAGAGGATTTGTAGTGTGATCATGCATCAACTTATGGACGTATATACTTAAAGTTGTAAATGTACGTAGGGAAGTCCCTCCCGAGCATTCTGTGGTAATCAAAGAAAATCTGTATGTATTCATCAAGCTATTAGCTAGCACCTCTTATGTTATGAACGTGTAAAGTTAAACGTTTTTAAGTCGACACCAAAGAACAGATGGGCACAATTAATGTCGGGGTTGAAGATGTGCTAGCTATTCGATCACGTTAACAAGCACTAAATCATGCAATCTCATCCATATCTGTAACAATAATCTCTTACCATATCACCATTTCACGGCATCTTGTAGCCTGCTCATCCTGGCCAATCCTCCACTATAAAACCACTCCTCCTCCATGTTTTCAACTCACCAACGCCAGCAATTTCCCTTTGCCGGTTTTATCCTTTGTTACCTGCTTGCTTGCTCGAGGCCGGCCGGCAATGGCTCGCAAGAAGGTAACCCTCCAGTACATCCCCAATGTCTCGACCCGACGTGGTACCTTCAAGAAGCGTCGTAGGGGCCTTATGAAGAAGGCCAGCGAGCTAGCCATCCTGTGTGACGTCAGGGCCTGCGTGCTGGTGTATGGCGAAGGCGAGACGACACCGGAGGTGTTCCCATCCCATGATGGGGCCGTGAAAATCTTGAACATCTTCAAGAAAATGCCAGAGCTGGAGCAGTGCAAGAAGATGATGAACCAGGAGGGCTTTCTCCGTCAGCGCATCGACAAGCTCCGGGACCAGGTACACAAGTTCGGTCGTGAGTTTCGGGAGCAGGAGATCAGAACCCTCCTGCTCAAGGCCATGTGCGGCAACCTCCCCGACCTCGTCAGCCTCAACATTGAGGAGCTCACCAGCGTTGGCTGGAAGGTGGAAATGCTCCTCAACGGCATCGGCGATCGCATCACGAAACTCCAGGGACAGCCTCCGGCTCCACACATGATCGACAGCATGGACATGGGGTCTCCGGCGATAAATCAGGCGCCGCCTGCGCAGGAGGGCTGGCTTGACATGGTGAGGTCTGGAGGGGACCTCAGTGCTCTTGTCTGTAGTGGCTACTTTGGTAGCCATGAGGCTACAAGCACCAGCTCCAGCGTCGGCTACTCCGGCGGTGATATGATGCAACCCTTTGATCTGGGGTTCGGTTGGCAGTGGGACACCGATCTTGGAGCGTCTTCGAGTCTGTTCCTTCCCATGTAGGAGGGAGATGATCCACATAGTGCACGACCAGCTACGTGAGTCTCATCTTGTGTCGGTTGCTTATCAACACATGCATCTCTTATATGTTCGTTTACTTTGTCGCAAGGGGCCAATCCCGCCTTGGCCCTCTCTTGTTATGTCATGTCGTGTTCTGTTCACGCGCTTCATCTGTTCTATGGGCAGAATCTCTTTTATGTATATGTAATATGAGGCTCTTTTTAATCAAATAATATGTTATCCACGTCATTAGAATTATCCTAACCATCCAATTTACATAACAACTCTATTTCAACCATCAACTTGTATGTACGACCATCCCCATCTTATAATGAGTCCAGCGACAACCCGTAAAAAAGAGTCCAGTGTTCTGCAAAACAAAAAAAGAATCCAATGACAAATAATAATAATAGTAATAATGATGATGATGATGATGATGATGATGATAATAAGCTCATATCATCTTCCCAAATGTTTGTTGGTTGCTTCCTTAAAAACCAAAAAAATCATAAAATCCCATCAAACTAAAACTTATGGTTTCCTATGGAAAATAAAAAACAAAAAACAATGCTCCATTAAATTCTTATTATCCGGTGTAGACTTAACGGCTTCGCCATAGGACAGAGACATCTTCGGTATGCAATAACGACAACCTCTCTGGAGCTAGGACAACACGACAATATGTGTTGGAGATGCAAAATGTGATGTCAGCGATGGTGGGCTCGACGGTAACATAGGCAGTAAGTACCATTGAAATGTAGCCGAAATCGACATGCATGACCACAACATGAAGCAAGCATTCTCCAACAACAAATAGTTTACCCACAAAGTATGATAGAAAAGCCAATATGGAATTTCAGTTCTCAAATAGGAGATTTGAAGTATGGCACGAGCCTATATGTTCTCTCTCCTGATTTCTTTTGTATTTTGCTTTCTTCGTATGGGGCAATCACGCAAGTCTCTTCTTTCTTTATATAGGGCTAATGGGCTTTAGATTTATTTTTTAGAGCTCACACCCGATGATAGTTATATAAGGTTTACATTGTTACAAACGTGCAGAGACGGCTTTCCAAGTCACACATGGCGCCCAGGTGTGTCGTAGATCGTGGAGCGAGCAAAATATAGTGTGCATCCTTATTTCTCTCCCTTCTTTCAATGATTAAAGGTTTGTGGGCCCGAATCTAAGAAAAGGTATGTGAGCCCATCTTTGGGACGTTATGGATAGATAACCATGAAGGTGAAACAACGTGCTACACGCTACGAACTTCGCTCAGGTTGAATTCTGCTAAGGGACTTGTCCATAACAGAGCATCTAAGTCCCAGGTGTCCTAGCAATAGGATGCATCTTGAGATAGTGAATTCTATGAGAGCTCCTATCTGGCGCTTCAGGCACCGCGATCGAGCTGGTGCTCGCAATGCTTGCTCATAGGCCACAGCCCAAATAGTAGTCTCTCGGTCGCTGCTTGTTAGTTTTTTCATATATATTTTTCTCGGACGGTACTCTCCTCGCTCGTTCAGGAAAACCAGTTATCGTTTTTCAAAAATGTTCATCAATTTAAAAGAAGTCAAAAAACTTGAAAAATGTTTTTAACTTTGAAAAGTGTTCAAAAATTGGGAAAAAATCAACAATTTCTAAAAGTTCACGAATTGAGAAAATGTTCCGGTGTTTGAAAAAGTTCGCAAATTTTACCTTTTTGGCGAATTAATAAAGTGCGGTGTGTTTGCCTAAACAAAAGAGCTCCTATCTGGCATACATGTTTTTCTTTAAAACTAGTTTTAGTTGGTCCTTTCTTTTACTTTATTTTCTTCTCTTTTCTTTTGTTTTTCATGTAATGCTTATTCGTTATTTTTCTTTATCCATTTTTCTGTTTCATTTTTTTACTTCTTTTTCTTGATTTATGTGTTTTTGACTTTTGTAGACAGGAACATTTTCCTTATGGTATATGAACGTATGTTTACACTTTATGAACAACTTCTTGAAGTCTATGAACTTTTAAAAAATACATAAAAATATAATACAGAAATACATTTTTTGTGAAATACATAAATACATTTTCTTGTACATATGAATATCGTTCAAATACACGATGAACATTTCTATATACGTACCTGAACATATTTTTTTTATCTTCTGATGTATACCTCCTATTTTTTGAACTTATTTTTCACAACATTTTATTAAACAATAATACTAGTATTGATTTGGAGGTTAAGGTGAGTGGGGCGTTTTGGAGCTCGGCCTCCATGGAGGCCGAAATGTCTGAAAAAAATCAAAAATTGAACTGTTTAGTATTAAAAGAAATCTGACAAAATTGTACAAGTAGACTAGGATGTGATGTGTATGTGTGCAAAAGTACATAATGAAATACGTTGAAATGCGGCATGTACAAAAAAGACAAATTCATCGACTTTGAGAATGAATAGTATCATGTGCTAAAAAGCTCCGGATTTTTTTCACAGCCCTCATTCCAATGTATTTCATCCTGAGAATTTGCATAGACGTGTGCTACGCCTCACTATATATCTGTATTTTTTCAGAATTTTTTGGAACTTAAAAATATGAATCTTGATGAATTTTGAAAATTGCAAATGGAGGCCTCCAAAAGCATTTTTTTGGCTTAAGGTCCCCTAACAAAAAAAATGCAAACCGGTAACAATTACTCCCCCTGTCTCAAAATAAGTGTCTCAGTTTTGTACTAACTTTAGTACAAAGTTGTACTAAGGTTGAGACACTTATTTTGGGACGGAGGGACGCACAATCTACTGAATGGATGGACGCACAAACCAGCACCGGTACGCATGATATCCGGTTCCCCGTGCTTGCTTGATGGTAGAAAAGCTCGATCAGAGGCCTCTAATGGCGATAATCAGGAAGGGAGTAAACGTGTGGTCGGTTCACACCTATGTGTCGGCTCTCTCTCACTGCGGTGCGCGCGCGGGTGCGATCGCACAATTGGAGAGTGGTGAATATGGCCAGGCAGGGTATTGACGCGGAATAAAGATGCCGGTATTTATCATCTCCCTTGCCATGTGCCCCTGCCCCGCACCATTGCCTTCATCCCACTTCTGATGCCACCCTTCTATAAGTCCGCGTCTCATCCATCTTCAAGCGGTTGCAGCGTGCTTGAAACGCAGCTCGACCTCCAACTTTAAGCGGGAGAAAGAGGAAGAGAGATGTTAGGGGTATTTAGAAGAATTTTTTGCGTCGGTCTCACGCCAGAGGGGGTGCCCAAAGGGCCAACAAGCTCGGGGGGCCTAGGCTTATGGATCCCTCAGCCACTTCCTGGCCTAGCTCCAGTGCTTCAGCGGTCTCTTTTGATCCATAAAAAACACCGTAAATTTTCAGCCCATTCTGAGAACTTCTATTTCTGCACAAAAAACGACACCATGTTAAATCTGCTAAAAACAGCGTCAATCCGGGTTAGTTCTAATCAAATCATACCAAAAACATATAAAATTGTTTTAAACATGGCATGAATAATTCATAAATTATAGATATGTTAGAGATGTATCAGGAGACCCAACAGTATAACCCCGGGATGGCAGCACTAGTCGGGGAGGCCACATGAGTTGGCGTGTGCCACAAGGAGATCACCATCGGGGATGGTGTTAGAGGAAGGTGATGCGGTGCAGAAGAAGAGATGGGATCAACAGGGAGACGACGGGGGTTGGGGGGTTTGGGGCGGAGGGGAATGGGGATCTTGTTGGAGAGGATATAAACCGTAGATGTTTGGAGAACATGACACGAGGTGAAGACGGAGGGGGCGCTGGGAGTACACGCCATGGGGAGGCGAAGGAGATTGGATGGACTTAGCGAGGGTATTATTATGTACGTTGGAGCCCAATGTTTTAATAATTAATATTTATAATAATATTTTCATAAGTCAAACCATCCATGATTAAGGGCATGTTCCGATGAAAATCACACCTTTCGACACCACTTGTTAGGCATAACCACACTCTCTTGGTCTAGTGTAGGCTTCTTTTCCTTACTTGTGGCCTGCCACAATTTTTTAGCACCCTACCGTCTTACAAAAGATCGCACTTGTGGCATAGGAGCTTCATACACGGTCTATTCGGGCGCGACGGGTCTGTGGCAAGCTCGCTCAGCCGGAGGGATGAGAGAGTGTGGTGGCGTGATTGGGAGGGGGGCGCCAAGAAAAATATGAAAGTTGTAGTTTTACAGAGTCTGACTTTGCAAACTTGTTCTAGATTCTTTAAGTTTTTGAAATGTGCCTTTTTGCAAGAAATTACGTATATTACTTACGTAGCCTCGCTACCATCACAAATACAAAGTTTGATGACCTCATCAGGGCCTGACCCTAACCACACCACGGCACGGTCAATTCCTGCTATTTAAGAAATTTGCTAGAGTTCCTCTTAGGAGCTTTGACACTAATAAATTAATTTCCCTGTGGCATGCATGTATACCAGGGAGGGAGTGTGTAGCTACTGGCCATGGACTATGCAAGTCTAAGCATTTTAGTATGAACCTGCTTGCATATTTTGTTTGAACGTGTTGGTGAGTACAAGTACCGTTCTATGAGATCATCGAGCAACGAAACTGCTTTGCGCACGACGCCTGTGTGGCCGATTCATGCACGATTCAAAATCAGACGATGTCCTGCAGTTTATTCCCACAAACCAACGGCTTGATTAACTACATCGTCCACAAATCGTGCATATGTGTCGTGTGTATAGCATCGTTGATCGAGCAACTGTTGCCAACCCTGGGTATATGGAACCACATTTAATTCACATATTGGAAAGTTTGGCAGAACTTTAGTCACACAACACATGCATGATCAATCGGTTTAATAGAGTGTATATTTTTGCAAATTAGTAATTTTACTTTATCCCTGCATTTATGGGATAATTCACATGCAATATTGTCAATATTTTCTTAACATGGTTACAAATAAATGGATTGACAATGGGGCGACATACACAGTTGAATAAGCAGCCAACTTTGGATCAAATTAAACTACAAAATTAATTTGGTAATATCAGCTAAAACAAGCACATCTTATTAATAAAGATGCATCACCTTGACACTTGAGAGAGAATACTTCTATAGCTTATCCAGTTTATTACGATAACACAAGGTTACATGCCTTCTGAACTTCTATACATACTGACTATATATGGTTCTGATAATGGATCTTGAATCTTGATGATCATGGGGTCAACATTTATATTGAATTTCTTATAACGGAAAATGGTGTAGTATTTCCTTGTCGAACATTTTGATTAGCTCTGAGCAATTCTGTGAAAAAGAAGATTTGTAATGTGATCATGCATCAACTTATCTACATACATACTTGAAGTTGTAAATGTACGTAGGGAAGTCCCTTACAAGCATCTCTGTGTTAATCAGAACAAAAATCCATGGTGTGATGATGTGTTCATCAAGCTATTAGCTAGCACCTCCTATGTTATGCGCGTGTAATTACAGTTAAAAGTTTTAAGTGGATGCGAAAGAACAGATTGGCACAATTAAGACCGGGGTTGAAGATGTGCTAGCTATTCGATCACGTTAACAAGCACTAAATCATGCGATCCCATCCATATCTGTAACAGTAATCTCTTACCATATCAACATTTCTTGGCACCCTGCAACCTCCTCATCCTGGCCGGTCCTCCACTATAAAACCACCTCTCCTCCCATGTTTTCAACTCACCAAAGCCAGCAACTTCCCTTTGCTGGTTTTATCTTTGTGTTGCATGCTTGCTTGCTAGAGGTCGGTCGGCAATGGCTCGCAAGAAGGTGACCCTCCAGTACATCCCCAATGACTCAACCCTGCGTGGTACCTTCAAGAAGCGCCGCAGAGGCATGATGAAGAAGGCCAACGAGTTGGCCATCCCGTGTGACGGTAGGGCCTGCGTGCTGGTGTACGGCAAGGGCGAGATGGTGCCGGAGGGGTTCCCATCCCACGTCGAGGCGGTGAAAATCCTGAAAATTTTCAAGAACATGCCGGAGCTAGAGCAGTATAAGAAGATGATGAACCAGGAGGGCTTTCTCCACTAGAGCATCGATAAGCTCCGGGACCAGCTCCGCAATTTCGGGCGCGAGTGCCGGGACCGCGAGATCAAGACCCTCCTACACATGGCCATGTGTGGCAACCTCCCTGGCCTCATCGGCCTTAACATTGAGGAGCTCGATCACCAGCGTGGGCTGGAAGGTGGAAATGCTCCTCAAGGGCATCGGCGATCGCATCGCCAAACTTCACGGACAGCTACCGGCTCCATAGATGACTGGCAACATGGACATGGGATCTCCGGCGGTATATCAATCACCGCCTACACAGGAGAGCTGGCTTGACATGGTGAGGTCAGGAGGGGACCTCGTTGCTCTTGTTTGTAGTGGCTACTCTGGTAGCCACGATGCAGCAAGCATCATCTCCAGTGCTGGCTACTCCGGCGGTGACGCGATGCAACCCTTTGATCTTGGGTTCGGTTGGCATTGGGGCGCTGATCTTGGAGCGTCATCGAGTCCTTTCCCTCCCATGTAAGAAGGGAGATAATCCGCGGAGGGCACGACCAACTACGTGAGTCTCGTCCCGTGTCGATCCCTTATCAACATACTTCGTCGCAAGGGGGCCAATCCCATCTTGGCTCTCTCTTGTCGTGTCATGTCATGTCGTGTTACGCGTAATCTGTTTCATGGGAAGAATCTTTATTATATACTGTACTATATAATTTATACGTTTCATTTAATTTTCTGCCATATGCTTAATTCTTAGAATCAATTTTTGAAAACATTTTATAAAACCTTGAAAAATAATCTCTACCTTTTTTTAGCGAAACAGAAAAAAAAACAAATCATAGTCTTAATGGGCCAAGTCATGGCCGGTCCATGTAAGCAGCTCAAGCTTTTTCTCCGCAGCGGGCAGGGAGGAAGGGGACCTCCTATACGCCGCGCTTTGCGGCAAATTGGCGGCATGCAGAGGGACCCGACTGGACCGGCCCATGGAGTTCTACCGCAGGATGCAAAAATCATAGTCTTAATGGGCCAAGTCATGGCCGGTCCATGTAAGCAGCTCAAGCTTTTTCTCCGCAGCGGGCAGGGAGGAAGGGGACCTCCTATACGCCGCGCTTTGCGGCAAATTGGCGGCATGCAGAGGGACCCGACTGGACCGGCCCATGGAGTTCTACCGCAGGATGCAAAAATCCAGGAGAATAATGAAGCACGCGTGACCCAGGAATCGAACCTGAGACCAGCTGCGTACTAGCACGCACTAGTAGCAACTCCAACTAACCACTACTGCTGTCAAATAAAGCAGTGCACAACTTAAAGAACTAGTCATAAATGTAAAACAGAAACGGCATCCTGCAGCGACCTGGAACCAATACTGTAGAAAATTAGCTATTGTAGCGAATCTGAATTAGTTACTGGGGTGAACGTTTTTTAATGCATATTTTGAAAAAGTATCAACATTTCTTGAATTCCTGAAGAAGAAAAACGGAGACAGAAACATTTTCTGAATATGTGAACAAAAAAAATTGAAAAAGCTATGCATTGCTTAATTCAGTTTCCATGCGTGCTAATGATTCCAAGTTTCCAATTGTCCGATTTACAACGCTAATATCTAAGAATAACAACAGTGACAAAACACAACACTTTTTGATTTAACAAATCTTGAAAATTATGAACAATTTTAAGGTAAGTAATGTTTCAAAGTTTGAACATTTGTGAAACAACGCAAACAAATTTTGAAACTCCAAACAAATTTTTTGAATACATGAACAATTTTAAGAACAGGAACATTTTTTGAAATTTTTGAACAAAAAGTTGAAAAGCTGACCATTTATTGAATCTGCGAACAATTTTTTGAAAACACAAACAAATTTTTAAAAACACGAACAATTTTTGAAAAATGGGAACAAATGTGAAATCCCATTTTTTTAAAAATATGAACAAATTTGGAAATGTGAACATTTTATAAAAATCACGAACAAAATTTGAAACTCCGAATTTTTTTTTTGAAACACAAACAAAATTTTGTACATTTTTTGAAAAGAACGAAATTTTTTTTGAAACCTGAACAAAAAAATTCGAACACCTTTTTTAGAACCGAACAAAGTATTGAATATACCAAACTTTTTTTAAAATTACGAACAATTTTTGAAACTGAAACATTTTCTCAAATCCCAAACATTTTTTTAAAAGTTGTCCAAAGTTTGAACAAAAACATTCGTAACAATTTTGTCAAAACACAATTTTATTTGAAAATTCCGAACAATTTTTGAAAAATGCATACAGTTTTTGAATTTGTGAACAAAATTTGAAAACACGAATTCTTTTCAAGTTTTGAACATTTTTGTAAAAGTGCGAACATTTTCCAAAAAATGCCAACATTTTTTTGAAAAAGAAAACATAAACTTGAACAAAAAATAAAAAAAGAAAGTAAAAACGAAACAGAAATAGAAAAAGAAAGGAAAATAAAAAACCGATTCAGGAACCTTCTAGAAGGTTCCCAAAACCCGAAAAAAATCAGCCGGAAACCTCTAGAAGGTTCCAAAACCGGGAACCCTGGAACCGTTAAGCGGGCCGGCCCGTTGCGTCGCTGCTGGTGGCTCGCCTGTGCGAAGCGCCGGCAGTTTGATGCAACGAGCAGCAAATAGGAAATTTCGGGAGGAAGAGCCAGCGCCTATTTGGTGGGCCGGCCCATGTATGGGGCCCCAGTTTTTATTCATTCATTTTTATTGTTATTGTTTCTTTTCTGTTTTCTCCTTTTCTGCGTGGGGTTTAAAAAAAGAATCTGAAATTTAGAAAATTTTAAAACTTTTAAAAAAGATCAAGAAATCATAAAATATTTGCGTATTCTAAAAAAGTTTCCTGGTTTAAGAAAATGTTAACATATTAAAAAACTGTTCATGATTTTGGAAACATGTTCAGGAAATAAAAAATATTTATCATTTGACGAAAAATTTGAAGAAATATTCGTATTTTCCAAAAATGTTTGTGAAATTGAACAAATGTTCGCAAATTCAAAAAGGTTCATGAATTTTTTTAAATGTTCAAAAAATTTAAAAATATGCTCCGGGATTACATAAAAAGTTCATTGATTCAAAAAAGTTCCCTGATTTAAAATACGTTCATGTAAAACAGTTCATGCATTTCATAAATGTTTGTCAAAAATAAAAATATTGGTGAGTTCAAAAAATTTCCCCAATTTCAGAAAATGTTCCTAGATTTAAAAATATATATGTTCAGAGGTTTAAAAAATACACAGTGTCAAACAATGTTCGTGAATTTGAAAAAACTGTTCACAAATTTAGATTTTAATTATTTAATCGGGAACTAAAAAATATTCATGGTTTCAAAAAAATACTCGAACTCAAGAAGAAGGGAAAAGGGAAATTTATATAAAAATAAAAATAAACGAAGACGCAAAAATGAAAGAGGCAATGAAAAGAAGAAAAAATATAAAAAAGCTGAAAAATAAATCGCAGTAGTAATAATAAAAGCCAGTTCCAAAACCGGAAAGAGCTAATGGGCAGGATTAAAACGCCGAGGCCGGTGCAAAGCGTACGTGTCGGTTCTGGATCTCCCACCGCGGTGTGCCGTTGGAGAGGGGAGCTCCTATGTGACGCTCTGCGTCAAGCAGTCGAGCGATCGCATAGGGGATCGATAGACTGGGCCAGCCCATCTCTCTAGCGAACAGTAGCTCATGCTGGAAATAAAAAAGGTGCGTTGCCAGGAATCGAACACCAGACCTGTTGTTTATGAGCGTGCGCCTCGAACCAGTTGAGCTAGCTAGCTTTGTTTACCACAGACCATTGCAAAATCTTAAGAAAACTAAAACGCCGATCCGAACATCTTTAAAAAATTCGAACACAAAACGGTTTTCTCGAAAAGAAAACGTGAATATTTTATCAAACGCGAACATTATTTTTTTCACAAATTCTGAGAAAACTCAAACATTTTTCAACACACAAATGAATTTTGGAGATGCGAACATATTTTTTAGAATGGAAATATTTTTTAAACTCCCAAAAAAATTGAACAGGAACAATTTTTCAAATTTCCAAACAAAATTTGGAAACACGAACAACTTTTTCACGCGAACATTTTCTGAAACTGCAGAACAAAATTTGAAAAAACGAACATTTTTTAAAATTGCAAACAATTTCGGAAATGGAACATTTTTCGAAACTCCGAACAAAACTTGTAAATATGAACATTTTTTGAAATTTTCGAACAAATTTTGGAGCAGGAACACTTTTTCAAACTCCCAAACAAATTTATGGAATTTACGAACATTTTTCAATTTTTGAACAAAATTTGAAAACATGAACATTTTATAAATTTGTGAACTAATTTGGAAAGATGGAGCACTTTTTGAAATTCCAAAACATTTTGTGAATGCTTTTTTATTCAAAAAATAGGAACATTTATTGAAACTCACAAACAAAAATTGAAAACGAAAATTTTTCTTAAATTTGCAAACAAATTTTGCAAAGTTTTGAAATTAAAAAAAAACATCAAGAAAAAAACAGAAACTAAAAAAAGAAAAGAAACATTTGTGAACAGATTTTGTAAAACATGCATACAGTTTTTGAATTTGTGAACAAAATTTGAAAACACGAATTGTTTTCAAATTCTAAACATTTTTGTAAAAGCATGAACATTTTCCAAAAAATGCAAACATTTTTTTGAAAAAGAAAACATTAACTTGAAAAACAAAAAAGAAAAAAAGAAAAGAAAAACGAAACAGAAATAGAAAAAGAAAGAAAAATAAAAAACCGGTTCAGGAACCTTCTAGAAGGTTCCCAAAACCCGAAAAAACCAGCTGGAAACCTCTAGAAGGTTCCCAAAACCGGGAGCGCAGGAACGGTTAAACGGGCCGGCCGGTTGCGTCGCTGCTCCGTGGCAGTTTGACGCAACGAGCGGCATATAGGATTTTCCGTTGGAGAGCATGCTGAAAATGGGGCAGACATTGGTCTAACGCGGAGTAAAGCCGCCGGCCCTCCACGCCAGACGCCATGTTCGCCTGCCCCCATTCATCGTGCGCCTGACTGATGCATTGCCACCGTTGCCTTCATCGCTCGCCCTTCTATAAGTGCAGCCATGCTTCAGCTGGTCTGTTTCGTCTCATCCATCCATCCCGTACGTACGTCGCCCCGAGCTAGCCAACAACCAGTGCGTGCTATTCTTGAAGACTCGAAGCGCAGCTCCAACTTCAGGCGGGGGAGAAGAGCGATGGCATACACAAATACCATTAACCACCATTAGCATCCACCATAATGTGATCCCAGACAAAAAAGGTTAACTAGAGCAGGTCGAAATGGATTAAATTCGGTTGCACCAGCCGACAAGGTAGAATCATGATGAGTACATCCCTCTATATCTTGATGTTAATTTGAGCACGAACTTGTTCTATCCAGACTTAAGCAAGTTCAACCATCGACATAAGCATGGTGTTCTGCTTTTGTGTAGCCTAGTCCACCCACTATCAAATAGTAGTCCATTCCTAGGGATGTTGATCTAAGAAACAATTTTCTTGGGGGGTTTTCTGCATACATAGAAGAGGAGATGTTGCAAGAAAATAGGAGAAAGATCATAAGAGAGATAAGAGGCAAGAAAAATGGAGTACAAATTAACATGGAACACACGTATAGGTGGCTTAGCATCGAAGACATATTTGTAAGAGTCAAGCAAAAGCGCAAAAGGGTGGCACAATGCCCTTTGCATCACCTCTAAAAGATCATACAAAATAGCCTCCCTGGTGGCTAGAACCACAATACATAATGTGTACGTAGCCGAGGAGAACAAATCCTCCAATCCCTTAGAAATCCATGAATACATGTGGGCCTCCCAAGAAAAGGGGATTGGTTATTTCTTTCTCAGCGTGAACTTCAAAACGCATTGATCCCATTGAATTCATGGGTCAGTACACTAAATATAAAATCGTTATTTTCCAAACAAGATCCTGGAGAAAAAATGATTTGCTAAATGAAAACAACACTTGACTGAACAAGGAAAAGATGTGTGAAGCGGCATGTGTTTCTTAATGTTCCATTGAGAACAGAATGAGCAAATGCCCACTGATCTCCCCTCTGGTCTATGGAAAATGAACACATGTGCTCCAGTGAGAACAAAATGACCAAATATCCATTGAAAAAGTGCCATTTCGCACATGGGAAACTAATAAATAGATAGATAGACACTATTTCCCAAAACTGAGATTGGCACAGAAAATATGAGGTGCCTAAGAAGAGCCACTTGCTGCTGCACATGACACATAAATATGAGATGCCTAAGAAGAACCAAGAAGTAGAGAGTGAAAAATAACAAAAACTAAGCGAATGAGGAGGGACTTACTGAACAAAATTGTGCCTTTAGGTACTGACTGCAAGATCAAAATAAGAGAATAGGAAGAGAATCTGAAGACAGACTAAACAAGACTGGAAAACTAAAGAGAGACTACATAAGAAGAAATGAAGATTGAAACTAGAAACCAAGACTAAGAAAGAGAGAATGAACAAAAGGAAGGGAAAATAAAGAAGAGAAAACTGATGAAAATGAGAACCAGAGAAAACATAAAAAATAATGAGATCCTTAGGGAATTGGAAAAACTGAAAAACTGAAAGAACGAGGAACTACAAACTGATAAAACACTAATCAAATACTAATGACAAAGACCTATGAGGAATGGGACTGAAGAAGTATGCAAATCATGCCACTCCCTGTTTAAAAAAACCTTACTGAAAATTGATACAAAACTGAAAACATGGAGACTGATACTAAGAACGAAACCCACATGTTCATAGACTGACTGAAAACTGAATGAAATAAATTAAACAGAAAATGAACTATATAAGAAACTGAATTAGAGACTAAAAACTGAGTAATGATTTTTTCAATAATGACAAACTGAGTAATGATGGAATGAATGGTCAGAGACCGAGGGACTAAACTCTAGACTCACACTTGGACTGACTAAAATTTAGTTATCTAACATAAAAAGAATGATCAATATCAAGATAATGATAACAAATACTGAAGTAAAAAACTGAGTACTGATTTTTATCAATGATTAAAAACTGAAAGTTACCTAACATCATTCATAAAAGAAAGCTATTGAAAAACAGTAAGCAAACGAAGAATGATGCAAGCTTAAGAACCGAGAACAAACGACCAGTGACTAAATGAAAGACATGTGAAAAACTGATGAGAAAATAACTTAATGAGAAGACATGAAAAAGGGTGAAATATTAATAAAAACTGAAGACTAGCAGACCAACAGACTAAAGAACGGGATACTGAACCGACTAACTGAAGAAAATTAAGTTAAATGATAGAAAAAACTAAATGAGAAAAATGAAAGTGATTGAATAATTGAAAATAAGAAAAATATAACTAAAGAAATAAAACTAACTTGAAATTGACTAAAGGAAAATATAATGAATGCCAAATTCTAAATGAAATTAAACTGAAAACTAAGCAAAAAGCAGATCAAAAGTAAAAAAAAAAAGAAACTGAATACTGGATTTCAACAGTGCCATCCCTCTCCACAGCCCCAAAATCAGCTTGTGCTTGCGAAAAGGCATTTCACAGTTAATATGCCCAGCCCCTATTTCACAATTGAGGTCGGCGCTATTTTGCTGTAGCACGCTATTTTCTTCATTTTCCCCGCTCTTTTCCTCGCCGCCGCCTCCGCCGCTGCATTGCAGCCGTGCAATTTGGACGCGCGCTCTCCCAACCCCTTCCTCTTGGCGCCGCCGAGCTACCCAACCACGACCACCTGGTTTGCGCACCCGCCGGCCGGATTTGGGGCGGATCCGGTCGGTCTTGAGCTCGCCCGGCTGTGGGAGGCCGGGTCGCGCCATGGACTGGCCGGGCACCTCGCCGGAAGGCCCTGGCAGCGCCGCAAGGCCACATGCAGGCAGTGGCTCGTCCTCTAGCCGCTCGGATCTGCATCGTCGGTGCCCGCCGGCAGATGCGCGAATGGCGGCCGACCGGGCTCGGTGCTTGCCCAAAAGCTCGTCGGCGCACCGTTGCCCCTCATTAAATGCGACCACTGCCCAAGGATGGTCGTGCGCCATGTGTCTACAACGCCGGAACATCCCGGATGGATGTTCATCAAGTGCTTAAATGATGGGGTATGTGCTCTTTTTAGCTTCGGTTTGTGCTCTCGGATTAGACTAGTTGTGCTAACTTCAATTTTTATTGTGTAGAATGGAGGCAAGTTTTGGTATTGGGAAGAAGAGTACATCGATATATTGATAGAGCGAAATTTAATACATGTTCGTGCACTTTTAGCTAGCCTAGAGGCTGTAGATGAGACAAGTGCACTTGTTGCTAGATTAAAGGCTAGGCACGATACTACGTGCGAGGAAGCAACATCGACTTCTGGCTTGAAGAAGAAAGGAGGGTGCAACGTCGAGCCTCCTCCACAGATCAACAATGAGTGCATCGAGAAGGCCCTAACCCAATTCAAGGGAGCAGTTATGGAAGTTGGGTATCTTCTTAAATGTATTCTTGTGGTTCTTGTTTTCTTTGGCCTTACTTTACTAGTCAAAATGTGATGATGTATTGTCATGTACCAAAAATGAATGATGAAAATAAGTTAAGGACTTGCAAAGAAATGTGCACGCGGACATGATGCGGCCGGGATGCGTCCGCGCGCTGGGCGCACGGCCACCGCATCCCGGAAACTGCCTGGACACGACCCCATTGCCCTACCCAAACAGACAGAGTCCGGACAAAACAGACGTCCGTTTGGGGTCGCGCGGTGGAGTTGGCCTTAGATGTATTCATTTATGCGACAAGTAACTCGAGATAGACAAAGTACGAAACAAACCACAATAATCTGAGTTCCCCCGCCTATGGATTACATGTGCTCGCATTTATTTCTGGATTTATTTCACAATATAAACAGAATACATGCGATATGTTAACTCCTCTCACAACAACCCCCGGATGAGGATCCCTTGTTGTGGATTGTTCTACCGTTGAGTTACTGACACATGAGTCTCATATAGCATGGGGCCCACCTGTTAGTGAACCCACTCCCTCTTGGTAGTCCCATCAGCGATGATGCCAAGGCTGTACCTCTTTGAAAGCTTGCGGTAGGTAGATCCTCGGTCATGATGTCCGAGAAGCTACGATGCTCGCGGCGGCAGTCCCACACATGCACACGATACCCAGCCTTGCCGCATGTACAATAGTAAGTTCTAAATATGTACTAGTTTATCAATAGTTGGCCCACCTTACATCCTCACAAAGCATCTTGCGTCTCGTGTTGCAGCCGACTACTAACTAAGAGGCCGCTTCTCTTCTCTCTCCTCTTCTCCCTCTTCCAACTAAGAAAAGATATATTATTCTATTTCTTATAGCCTGCTTATGTCACTCTATTGTACTTGCTCTTACATGCTATGTCTACAAAAAATTACCACTTCTCTTAATCTTTTAAAAAGCTACCACAAATTTGGTTGGCTGTTTTAAAAAAAAACTAGTTGCTGAAGTGTTAAATACTAATCGTGTTTATGACAGGTCACCATTATATTGGACTGTTAGTTGACCGTTATGACACCAGGAGCCACATGCCGGTCCCTAAAATAAGGCAATCGGTCCCTGCAAGTTCTGCAAAAAAGCAATCGGGCCGCTGTTAATTTGAAAAAAAACAATCGAGTCCCTCTGCGCCGGCCGTGTTTAGCGGCGGCCATAGCACGCATCCGAGCTCGTTTATGGCGCTCTCCGTGGTGGACATAGCCGCCGTCGTCGAGCAACGCCTCGAGACATGCGCTCTAGCGCTGGCCACCGCTAGTGCTGCATGCCGCCCCCAGCAGCCAGCCGACTGATGTGCGGAGGTGAGATGGGGAATTTCTGAATTTCCTTTTTTATCATTGGTAATTTTAATGACATGTTGACATGTGGGCCCCATGTGTAAATGAACAGTCAAACTAGCAGTCAAACAAACGATTCACTTATGGATGGGACCCAGCTGCCATAAGCATGATTAAAATTTAATCAAATTGCAATTAGGGTTTTCTAGAACAGCCAACCAAATTTGTGGTAGCTTTTTAAAAGATTAAGAAAAGTGATATTTTTTTAGACATAGCCTATAATGCGGTAGTCTTTTGCTATTTACTCCTCGCTTGCCACGTCGAACAGCCGCCATGAAGGGCCTCAGCAGCATGCCTGCCTCGACCACTGGCTTATCCGCGTCCACCGCGAGATCTCCCCACCACCTTCAAAGGCCGGGCCGGCGTCACTGCGGCATGGCCGGGGGCAACGGCAAGCAAGGGTGGGCAACAGCGACGCGGTAGGGTTTCCCATTTTGCTCAAACAGAAACGACACATTCTATATATAGTTTTGATTTTTTTTCTCATTTTAAAATCATTTGGATTCGGTCCTACAGAGAAATGGGGGATAAGCGATTGGTTTGTTTGTTAAGGATGCTTTCTTCTGCGGCAAGATGAACCGGAGTTCCTAAATTAAACCATGTCGCGAGCGTTCCTGAATTTCGCAGTCTCAATGAGGATTTTCCATCAATTGGATTTTTTCATTTCATGATGGCATTTGAACAATTTGCTCTAGGTACGCACGTAGTAAATGCAAGACACAACTATTCAATTCAAGATGAATTTCTTCCATACAATAGCTAGTCAATTCAAGATCTGATTTTTTCCCCATACATAAGGTACCTAACAGGCGTTGCTAGGAATAATGCAGCCTGGGGTCTTTATGGAACCAGCGCCAAGACATTACCAACACAACTACACATCTGCTATCTTAACAAACGCAACTACGCAGTTGCTATCTTGTCCTTGGGAATTAATCCTATCAGTTCTGCAATCTTGAGCTTCTTCCTGGCGTACCGCTCATACGTTCCTGACGACTCACGCTGAAAATGGAAAGAGTAAGCTATATATTACATACAAAACTGCAAGTGGATACAATGTTGTTTGACAATATCTACCCAACATACCGTCCAGCGAATTTCCTGTTTAATCAGCTCACGGGCTCTATCTTCTGGAACCTAGGGACATGAAAGAAAGAAATCACACACGAGAATATAACAGGGACCAATGGATGCTAAGACAACACCATACTATACTTACACCGTCACTAAGGCCCGTCGTGCACTTAACAAACTACAAAGAAAGAAGACCAAATCAATTTGAATTGTAAAAGATGTGCTGATTTATAACAAAAGAAAGCACATATAAAATGTCTGTTGAACAAAGAACCTACTACTAGGTCCATTTTGGAATCGCCGTACTCCAGCTCATACTTCATACTGCGGTCGTGTGCTGGAAACAAGTTAGCCTCATAAACTTGCTTGAGAGCATCTCTGAAACGCAGCTGAACATTGTCCAGGGGAAAATAAACAACATCGCCAAGCATAAGTAGAGAGCAAGTATTCACAAAACACAATCATCAGTGAAAATAACAATGTTGAGTTTTGAAAAGGCTGACGTGTAGCGCTGACCTGATGATCCGCATTGAGCCGCCTCCAAATATTATACAAGATACCATCAAGATCTTTCACAAACATGAGATGTATGCGCGCATTCCATATATACTCCTGAATTGAATCGAAAGGATGCAATTGTTAGACACAACTATAACTAGGGCCGAACATCTGACTGAGCAAAGGACAGAGGAATCATACATGTAAACCAACAGCTGCAAGTTTCAGGGTCATGCAGGGAAACTTAGAAGCGATCCTAATTGCTTGGAACGTAGCCTTTGAATGTTTATGCGCCCACTAAATAATAGAACAGAAAAGTTATTGTGGTGCTGCAATATTTATATAGAGATTTTTTGCGATTCCATGGTTTTGAGAGGTCAAATATGCATACCTCGATAGAAGACTCGTTTGTCAGCAGATACTGCTCAAGCCACTGTCAAGAACAAACGTTGTTAGTCCAAGAAAACAAAAATACTGATCAAAGTTCTAATCTTGAACTAGCTGATTATTGCACAAGGCATACTTTAAGTTCCTTCGCAATTGTTTCCCAGTAGCTGAGATAATCTCTATCAGCTTCAGGGGTGCTATAAAATGTTTGGTATCTTCTCCAACTCGAATACTCATCACCCTGCACCCAAATAAAACATGGTACAGCTGCCCTGAGAATAACAAGCACTGGACATAAGTGAACGGGATGCTCCTATGAGTATTGATTATAGAGTACTTATGCAGTTCAAGAAGACCTAAATAACACATAGTACTCGAACATGTCAAAAATATATGGGGACTTGCAAAAACGGGCAAACTTTGTATATGCATACAAAAACAGGATAGTAGTTGTATTCTGGGAGCAGCCTATAGCATGAATACCCAATTGAGGTTTTAGGACTTGTTCCATCCAAATAACAATTAAAAATTAATCTCTGTTTGTTTTTTAATTGAAAACCCCGCTAAAAAAGGTCTCGCTTTTCTTTTGTTGTAGATTGCATGTATTATCATATTTTACCACAACTTATTGCAAGCACCCATATTCTAATATTTGCTTAATCTCCAAATGCTGCTCTTTTCTTAATTTAGGTGTTGAGTTTCTCCAAGAAACTAATGCCGCTTACACTGAGTGGTTACTCACTTAACAGTCGGCATGCCACAAGAAGTCACATTCTTATTAAGTATTTTTTTTTGCTATTGTCCATTCAAAGGGAAAATCAATAAGAAACTGGTTACTGAGTGCATGGGTACAGATTAAATGTAGATGCATTACAGAAATAAATGCAGCGAATACGACAACACTTACATCATTTAAAAGGACTAGCCGCTGGTAGTCGCTCAAGGACGCTTTGTAACAGAGTTCGGCATCAAAATACCAACCAAAGAGGTCATCCTCATAGTGAAAAAAGTACTTGTTCTTCACGATAAGCTCTGGAGGGTACTTGCGTTCCAATGCAACATCATCATCCAGCTCGACAACCGGCTTTCCTTTCAACAGCTACACAGATGGATGGAGTAGGCACATAAGAGAGTGGGCATAATTTTCCATGTAATGTATGATAGATTAATGAACAGATAGGAGCATCGATATATGGGACTAATATAACTAACCAGGCAAGCTTTGATGCGATAGAGTGCATACTTGAGATGGAGCTTGTTGGCCTGCTCTTGGTCCAGTTTGGTCCAAGTGTCAATTTCATCCATGGCAGCCCCTAGTAGTTCACAGTCTCTCATGTGTTCCACCTCCGTGATAACATCGCCGGGTTCAGTGTAAGTGGAACCCGTATCAACAATGGCCGACTCAGATTCTCCAGAATCTGTATTTCGTCCCTGGGTCTCGTTCAAGAACTTCTGGCATTGGTATTCTAGCAGAGCAGCTCGCGAATAGTCATCGTGGAAAGATTTACGAGCAAGGACTTCGAGGATTTCAATGGAAGGGAGATTTGAGAAACCGGCCATATCCGAGCCGTCGTCGCCGACTGGTAATTGCAACTGGGCGAGGCGCGAGGCGATGATTTCATGGTACCTTGACTCTGTTGAGGATGTAACAGGCTCGTCGGGGAGTCCGGGCGGCGGAGAGCCTCCGTCCAAACGGCTGCTGCTGCTATCCGAATCGACAAGGGATCCAGACAACGATGCGCCATCTTCACCAGGGCGCCGGCGGGACACTCCTTCCTGAAGAGGACTCCTCCGGCGGCGGCGCCTCTTCTGCGGCATCGCCATCTGATCGACGATGAGTTTTTTGATTTACCGGTGGAGTTTTTTTTTTGTTGCTCAAGCCAAAATGCATTGCGGAAGGGAGATGGGCCTGCTAGGCCCAGGATATGATGGCTTCGCCTCTCCTAAATCGCGCAAAACCTATATAATGCTCATAGCCAGTGCACCGTCCGTCTTGCCTGATGCTTTTTCCCCGCCGTGTAGCTACTAGGCCGGATACGAGCTGTTGCCCTAAACGTTGTTCGAGCAGCAACACAAAAGGCAGTTAACACAAGGACTAATATCTGGAAGAGACCTTTGTTTGGCCAGCTAGTTCCGAATACAGATGCTTCTTTCATAGAAGACAGTTACTCTGGATCATGTGGTGCAGTTATCCGTGACGGCGCTGGTTTCTTTATTACGGCCTCCACGGTGAAATTGGAGCATGTCGGTGACGTTGAATCAGCGGAGGCGGCAGCTCTTCTTAAGGGTTTGAAGCTAGCTCGGTCGGTGGGAGCAAACTCCATCGTCGCCCGGGCGGATAACATCACAATTGTGGATGCAATGGCGAACAATACTGGTCATTCTATGGTGGCTGACCCTATACTGGATGAATGTCGGCAAATATGCACAGATTTCGGAAAGGTTCTTTTTGAATTTTGTAACAGAGAATCAAACACGGTAGCTCATACGCTAGCTCAGCATGGTCGGGATGATCCACCGTCTTTGTGGTTGGACGTCCCACCTGGCTTTATCTTAGATTTACTTGCGGATGATGTAAGCATTATTTAAAAAGTTAATAAAGCTAGCCGTAAAGCCTTCCCTAAAAAAAGCTACTAGGCTGGATTGTCTAAAAAAAAGCGTTGGTGGACCGGTGGACCGGATCATTTTCTTCTTCACGTCAAGCAAGGCGACTTCTTCTCCTTTTCAAGAGAGCAACTAATAACTAAGAGCATCTCCAACAGCCGCGCTATAAACGCGCCGCGCGGAAAAAGTAGTGGTTTTAGCGCGCGCTACCGTTCTCGGCGCTTCAGCGGACGGGCAAAAACCGCACACGCGGCATATGTAATTCAGCGCGCGAGCGGAAACGCCATCGCGCGACGTTTATTTGTTGCGCCCGCTCCCGCGCGCTTGACTCTCGAGCGCTCGCGCGCAACTCCACCTACCCATCCAACCGCGCCGCCGCCGCCGCCGCCCGCGCCACCCCATTTTTCCGGCGACCGTTCCGGCACTTCCCCGGTCTCTTCCCGCGCGGCCGCGACTTCCTCCCTCTCTCTCTAGTCAGTGCCTCCCGTCGCGCGCGGCAGTCTCCGACGAACAGCGTCCGTCCGCCCACCGCCGCTTGGCGCCCGCAAGGTGTTCGACAAAAGGCCCGCAAGGTATGTATTGCTTCCAACTTTCACATTTTTGCATGAAATTTGGTGCATGTTGTTTATAGCCTAGTTTTGAACATTTTATATGAGTTCGTCATATGATTCTTCCGAAGAAGAATTTGATATGGAAGAGGAGGAGGATCTTGCAATGATCCTAGCTATGCACATCAATAAAAAACCGAAGCATGGTGGTTCGGTTATGGGTCGGCAAAAAATTTGGAGGGATATGATTGATGCCCACAATAGATTGATGAGGCACTATTTTGTGGAGAATCCCACATACCCAGAGTCGTACTTTCATCGCCGGTTTAGGATGAGCACCGAGTTATTCAGCGCATTGCAAAGAAATTAGCGAGCCATGACCGGGTTTTTCAGCAGAGGAGGAATGCAGCCGGAGAGCTCAGGCATAGCACCTTTTAGAAGGTGACAACCGCTTTGCGTATGTTGGCATGCGGTATCCCCACTGATCTAGTTGATAATCGCTTGGCCATGGGTGAGAGCCAAGCCATCATGTGTGTCAAGCGCTTCGCAGTTGGAATTGTGCAAGTGTTTGGTCCGGAGTACTTGAGAACTCCCAATGAAGAAGACGTCGCAAGGCTATTGAAGATGAACAAAGCTCGCGGGTTCCCAAGTATTCTTGGCTCAATAGATTGCATGCATTGGAGTTGGAAGAATTCCAAAGGCATGGCATGGCCAATTCCATGGATAAAAAAGGGTTCCACTATAATCCTTGAAGCGGTGGGCGGTCAAGAGACTTGGATTTGACATGCTTTTTTGGAATGCCTGGATCTTTGAATTACATCAACGTTGTCAACCGGTCACCACCGATGAGTAAGATTGCAAATGATGAACTGCCACCGGTGCAGTTTGTAGCTAATGGTCGTACATACAACCATGGCTACTATCTTGCGGATGACATCTACCCAAAATGGCAAACATTTGTGAAGCCGGTGAAAAAACCGGAAGGTAAGAAATATCTTGATTTCCACAATGCTCAAGCGGCGGCTAGAAAAGATGTGGAGAGAGCTTTTGAGATTTTGCAAGCCCAATTTGCTATTGTGAGAGGACCGGCAAGATTTTGGGATCCGAAAATGCTTTGGTAGATAATGCATGCTTGTGTGATCATGCAGAACATGATCATCAAGAATGAGCGTGGCTAAGATGTAGACTACTCTCACTATGAGCTCTTGGGACATCCCGTGCGAGTGCGGCGGAGGGTTGAAAGGGTGGCCCATTTTGTTGCCTCCTATCATGCCATTCAATGTCCGGCAGCGCATAATGAACTCAAGAAGGATCTCATTGAGGAGTGGCGGGCTTGGAATGGCCGCCAAAGAGCATCATGATTTGTGCGTTTGATGTTGTATTGTTGAACTATTTATTGTATTTCTCATGAAAAATACTATTTGTTTGATGAGTTGTAATAAATCGAACTATTCATTTTAAACTTGGTTGAATTATGTTTGTGATTTAAAAATTCTATGCCATGCCTTTGTTTTGTGGATGTGTTGTGAGATAAAATGCAATAAATGTGGATGCGCGGCTGATCGCGTGCGCTGCATTTTAGCGCACTGCTGGAGCTGCGTGCGCGCTGCATTTTAGCGCGGCTGTTGGAGCCAGCGCTGCGCGCCGCGTCAAACCTGGCGATGGGCGCGCCGCAAACCAGATTTTAGCGCGCCGCGTGTTAGGCGCCTGTTGAAGATGCTCTAAAAGCATCTCTAACAGACGCCCTACGAAGCCGCGCGCTTAAAACAATTTACAGCGCCAAAATATCATTTTAGCACGCCAGATAACTGAACATCTCCAGCAGACGCCCAAAAATATACTGCCAAGCTACATCTCCAGTAGACGCCCAAATTAATTACACGCGACCGTACCCAGCTCGCCGCCATGGTCATGGCCACGGGCGGCGAAGACGCCCAAATTAATTACACGCGCCCGTACCCAGCTCGCCTCCTGTGGCATGCTCGCCGCCATGGTCATGGCCACGCGCCGCCGCCCCGTGGCCTGCTCGCTATCGTGGCCGTGGCCGCGCTCCTCTCCTGCTCGCCCCACCGTGGCCATGGCCTGCTCACCTCGTCGCGGCCTGCTCGTCCCGCCGCCCATGGTCGTGGCCGCGGCCGCGCCCCGCCGCCCATGGCCGTGGCCGTGACCTGCTTACCCGGCCGCCGCCGTGGCCGCGCCCGCGCCCCACCTCCCGTGGCCGGCCGCCCTGCCGTGACCGTGCCCGCGCCCCGCCACTCGTGGCCGGCTGGCGGGCTGGCGCGCGCACGCGAGGAGGCTGGCGGCAGGCGCACGCAAGGAGGCCAACAGCGGGCGTACGCGAGGAGGCTGGCGACAGGCGCACGCGAGGAGGCCGACGGCCAAGGGCGCACGGGACACTTTTCCAACGTGCGTGGGAAGTTCAGCGCGCTCGAGCTCACGCCCCAAATATACAGCTTCGAGTCCAGTTTCATCCGGCACGCTGAACACTTTTTAGAGCGTGCTCTATTATGCAGCGTCCGCTAGAGTGTTATATTTAACTCCGCGTGCGCTAGACTTGTGATTTTTTGAGCGCGGCGCTGATATTGGGCGTCTGTTGGAGATGCACTAAGATCTTCTAGAAAATAACTAAGGTTGCTTTTGTGGCCTAGAAGCGCGTCAAGTGATGCATTCAGCCGCCGCCACATGCCACATGTTGAAGAAGTTCGAGATGGACAAGGCAAAAAGCCTACACACTCCACTGTAGTACAATTGTCATCTCGACCTAAATGAGGATGCTAAACTTGTAGACCAAATACTTTATGGCTCTGGTTCCATGATTGCCTCTTTGTTGTATTTTGTGCATCTAGACTAGATTATCATGTTAAGTGTCTGCATGTGCGCAAGGTTCAAGTGTCTCCAAAATAGTTTCACCTAGTGGAAGTGGTCCTTCGATATTTAGTGAAGACGCCGCATGGAGGATCATGAATGCTCGACGTCGTTATTGGGTATTGGGTCTGGAATCTGCATCTGATACTTTAAGGGCGGCCCGTTAAGATGGCTGCCACCTGTCGGTTACCCTTGACGCCACATTTTGATGACACACAATTTTCTGTCAGGGAAGTGCACACTTTCATCATGAAAAAGTGATTATTGTCATGAAACACATTTATGACATCACATGTATAACTATCTTGTATTTGTCATAAAACCGTCACGGATGTATATGAATGAAAGAAAACGTGACCTACTATGATAAATGCATATCATCAAATATGTGTCTTAATTTTATAGTGCTAGGAAAATGCAGTGGCGCTTTGTGATTTCCATCTCGAAAATGACTTGCTTCTGTGGCATGAAATGGTCACTTCACACTTATGGACGAGGGGCGGGTCCGTTCCTCTGTTCCTGCTCTGTTCCCCTCCCCTAGGACATCCAGGTGCCCCCGCTACTGATTTCCTTGGAGGATTCTTCGTCTGGAACTGCGATTCCGGTCGCTCTCTCCCTGCTTTCTTCCCCCTCTCCGTCTTCCTTGCCGAGCTATCTTGTGGTGGGTTGACCTAGGTCTGTGTTGTTCGGGGCGATTTAGGGGCGATCTGTGCATCGCTGCCCGCCCTTGGCAATGGCAGATCGAGGCTCGAACTCCATCCTTGATGCGGCGGCTACTGGAGAGGTTGGGACTCTGGACTCCCTGGATCGACGCGCCCACGCGCCTGCTACAAGGGATCCGGTGCCGATCCCCGCCCCGGTGCAAGGGGGATTGGGTTCTGATTCCGCCCCTCGTGTGGTGGAGATGATGGAGCGCCTCCGTCTGACGGTGATTGAGGCGCAACCGGTCTTGGTGGACGATGAAGATGAGGCGGATCAGGTGGATCCAGGTCGCGCGCTGGTGGGGAAGGTGTTCTCCCCCAACGTCCTCCACATCAACACCATCTCGTCGGCAATGAGGCCGGCGTGGGGAAATCCCCAAGGCTTGCTGTTCCATCCGGCAGGAGATAACCTGTTTGTGGTGGAGTTCGCCACCCCTGCGGACCGTGCTCGTGTTCTGGAAGGCTCACCATGGATGGTTGGTCACCATGCTGTCCTTTTCAAGGATTTTGATGCTGAAATTCAACCAACTCAGATGGTCTTTGATTGACTGACCATATGGGCGCGAATTATGGTCCTGCCTCCAAGACTGATGAAATCCAAGCTTGGTATGGAGTTTGCAAAGCCCATTGGCAAGATTGTGCGTGTGGAGTCAGATGCCGATGGTCGTTGTTGGGGCCCCTACATGAGGGTTCGGGCTGAGGTTTTGGTTCAGGAACCAGTGGTAAGGTATGTTACTGTAACATCTGCCAAAACGTAGAGCACCAAAACATATTCAGTCATGTACGAGCGACTACCTTTCTACTGCTTTTCATGTGGCCTGTTGGGTCACTCGTCGATGTTGTGCCCGACCCCGGGCGTCCGTGATGAAAATGGAGAGCTCCCCTATGCTGCCATGAAAGTGTGTGTTCCTGATGATCAACCAAAGCGGTCGGGGGGCTCAAAGTCCAGTTTTGCTTCTTCCTCGTCGGGCTTTTTTCAGAGAACCTCGGGACAGAAGACTTTTACTGTTGGTACTAGAGTTTCCGATCCTGGTAGTCAAGCCAATAATCTTGCCAAGAATGATGTGGTTGATGAGGCAGAGGTTTCCTCCCCTGCTAAGGGTGGTCCTGGCTGTGGTAGATCATCCCGTGGAAGGGGGTGTGCCAGTTCTGTCCGTGGTCGTGGCCGGGGGAAGACCGGGGGCTCCGGCAAGGAATTGTTCCCAGTCTCTAAATCAAAGAAAGGTATGTCTGGACAGAAATGCAAAACTGCTAAAGACACACCTGGTCAGCTCACTGAAGGAACTACTTGCTCTGAAATCAATCAACTTGCTATTGTTCTATCTGACAATTCTGTTGGAGCTGCTCCTTTGCTTGAAATGACTGGAGATGTTGAGTCAATTAAGAAACAGAGGACTTCTCCTACCCGATCGACGGATCCGGCGGCGGCTGTAGAGCAGCGCCGCCAGACGCAATGAGTCTGTTATGCTGGAACTGTCGAGGCTTGGGGTCGGACTCGACGGTTGGCGAGCTTCGCTGGTTAGTGAAGCTTCACTGCCCCACCCTCCTCTTTCTCTCTGAGACGAAGATGAGGGATTCACGTGTCAGAAACTTTATGTGGTCTCTAGGATTTACCGGGTGTTTGCTTGTCAATTCCGACGGTCTGAGTGGTGGTTTGGCTCTATTTTGGATGGCGTTTGTTGATGTTTCTCTCAAGGGGAGCAATGCTCGATGTATTGATGTTCTTGTTACTTCGGAGGCGGGCTCAACTTGGCGTGCTACCTTTGTGTACGGCGAACCGAGGAGGGAGGATAGGCCACAATTCTGGGAGTTGCTGAAACGTTTGAAAGCTCAATGGCAGGGTCCTTGGATTGTATGTGAGGATTTCAATGAGGTTCTATCCCAGGATGAACATTGTGGTCCCCGGGACAGATCTGAAGCTCAGATTTCAGCCTTTCGTGATTGTCTCATGGACTGTGAGTTGATGGATTTGAGTTTCTCTGGGCCTAAGTTTACGTGGAGTAATCGCCAAGACCCGAAGTGCCATGTGAAAGTCCGTCTTGATAGAGCAGTGGCCAATTCAGATTTTATAAGGTTGCATGATGTATGCGTCGTTGAACATGTGATCACCACCTCCTCTGATCATTATGCTATCTTGATCGAGCTTGCCGGGCAGCCCACCCAGAGGGCGCAACGACCAGTGCAACAAGGTTTTAAGTTCTAGGCTACGTGGTTGCGGGCAGCCGATTATAGGGAGCAGTTGGAACGTGCCTGGACTGAGGGGCGGAGTGGTGATTCTTCTCTGCTGGCGACATGGGACAATCTTCACCGTGTCACGGGGGCCCTTAAGTCCTGGAGTCGTGACTCTTTTGGTTCTATCCGGCGTCAGATCAATAGACTGGAGCGAGAACTTAAGTCCATCCGGTCTATGCCAGTCACGGACTCATCTTTGGCAGAGAAAAGATCTATTGAGACTCAACTTTGTGAGTTATTTGAAAGAGAAGAAATCATGGCTCGTCAGCGTTTAAGAGTTGATTGGTTGCGTGAGGGGATCGCAACACCGAGTTTTTTCATGCTCGAGCTGCTGCCCGCAAGAGGACCAACAAAATCCAGCGTTTGGTCCGTGATGATGGGTCCTTTTGTGATACTCAACGGGAGATTAAAGGTTTGGTGCAACAATTCTATGAGAAACTTTTCACATCTGAACCTTGTGATGCCGCTGATGCAGTCCTGGATGCTATCCCTCAAAAGATTTCTCCTGAGATGAATGAGGATTTGAGTAAGCCCTACACTAATGAGGAAATCGGGGCTGCTCTATTCCAGATGGGTCCTACTAAAGCTCCTGGACCTGATGGCTTTCCAGCCCTCTTCTATCAGAATCATTGGGACTTCTTGGGAGAGGAGATTTGTCGAGCTGTGAGATGCTTTTTGGATGGAAGTTCAGTTTCAGAGGGTTTTTGTGACTCGGTGATCGTCCTTATTCCTAAAGTGACACGACCCAAGCACCTGAAGAATTTCCGCCCAATTAGTCTATGTAATGTTCTTTACAAGATAGCCTCGAAGGTTTTGGCCAATCGTTTGAAGTTATTGCTCCCTGCTGTCATCTCTGAGTTTCAAAGTGCATTCGTGCCTGGAAGATTGATCACTGACAGCTCTCTTATCGCTTATGAATCTCTTCACACCATCAGACATCAGCGAGCTAAGCAACCTTTCTTTGCCTTGAAGACTGATATGACGAAAGCTTATGACCGAGTTGAGTGGAGTTATCTTCATGGTTGTCTCTCCAGACTGGGTTTCAACCCTGCTTGGATCAATTCAGTGATGAGGTGTGTAACCAATGTCTGCTATGCTGTAAGGGTTAATGGTGAGCTTACTGCACCTGTTGTTCCATCGAGAGGAATTCGTCAGGGTGATCCTATCAGCCCCTATTTGTTTCTGCTCTGCACCGAAGGACTGTCAAGTCTGTTACTCCAAAAGGAGAGTTGTGGTGAGCTACATGGCATTAGGAACGGTCGCTCCGGTCCTCCTATCTCACATCTCCTGTTTGCCGATGACAGTATCTTCTTTGCAAGATCTGATGCTCGTAGCGTGGCTGCTTTGAAGACTACTCTGGACCTATATTGCTCTGGTTCTGGTTAGTTAATTAACAAGGACAAGTCCTCTCTACTCTTTGGTCATGGCTGTTCGGAGACTGTTAAACAAAGAGTGAAGGCGAGTCTTGGGATATCTAATGAAGCCTTCAATGACACATACCTTGGTATGCCTACCGAGGTTGGTAAATCCCCTACTAGTATCTTCAAGTTCTTGCCAGATAGACCTTGGCGATGTGTCCATGGATGGTCTGATCGACCGGTCTCGAGAGCAGGGAAAGAAACACTTCTGAAATCTATCATTCAGGCGATCCCTACTTTCATCATGAGCTGCTTTGAACTTCCTAAGGCTATCTGCAGAATGTTCAGACAAATTATTGCCGATGAGTGGTGGGGCAAAGAGGAAGGGAAAAAGAAGATACACTGGAGATCATGGGGCTGGCTCTCAACTCCCAAGTTGTTTGGCAGGATAGGTTTTCGGGATATGCACATCTTCAATTTGGCAATGCTGGGCAAACAAGGGTGGCGATTACTTACTGTTCCGGACTCCTTGTGTGCTCGTGTCTTAAAAGGCCGGTATTTCCCTCACACGGATTTCTGGAATGCACCGGCCCCGCGTTCGGCTTCTGCCACTTGGCGCAGCATTCTTGCTGGCCGTGACCTGCTCAAGAAGGGAGTTCAATGGGGAATTGGCGATGGCTGCCAGGTTCACATTATTTCTGACCACTGGATCCCATCATCTCCGCCTTGTGTTCTTCAGCCGCTCTCTCCTATTCCTGCTAATGCTAAAGTTAAGTGCCTTATGGATGAGGAAGGCGGGTCCTGGAATGAAGCAACGGTGCGTGCCTTCTTTCGGAACGACGTCGCATGCGAGATTCTTCGGATCCCTATCTACAAGCATGGTGAGGATTTTGTTCGATGGCCATTCACAAGATTCGGAGAATACACGGTGCGATCAGCCTACAACTTGGCTCGGTCTGCACTCTTCCTGGAGTCTCATAGTAACAAAGGAATGGGTTTGAGTTCCAATTTTTCTTCCCAGGAAAAGGATTGGAGACTGTTATGGTCTATCAAAGCACCGGGCAAGATGAAAGTCGTCTTATGGCGCTTTGCGCAGGATTGTTTACCATCTGGGGAACAACTTAAACGCCGCCAGGTACCCAACTCTGAACACTGCTGCTTTTGTGCTCGGCCTGAATCTGTTGAGCATGCTCTGCTGTTTTGCCCACATGCCAGGGACGTGTGGGATATCATCAAAGAGGAATATAATTTCAGCCTGCACCGTAGCACTTTTCTGTCTCCAAGGCAATGGATTTTTGACTTCTTGGCTAGGTCGTCTGATCAGGTGCGTACTGTCCTGGTTGTGACCCTCTGGCATATTTGGGAGGCTCAAAACTTTACGAGAAACAATCCGGAGGCTCCCCATCCACGACGTACTGCTGAGAAGATCAAGGCTTATGTCGCCCTTATCCTGCAGCATCTTTTCCTTCCGGTATCTGAACACAGGCGTGAAACCAATGCGTCTAGCTCCAACTGGTCTCCGCCGCCGTCAGGTACCATTATGTTCTACTCAGACATTGCAACTTTCTCGACCCTGGATAAGTCCGGCATTGGGATCGTCGGCAAGGTTGACGGAGGTCAATTCGTGGTGGCCTGTAGCGAGCCTATTGCGGGTAGCTTGGAACCTAAAATGGCTGAGGCCATGGCTCTTCGACGTGTTGTTTTTTTGGCGCATGATGAACAAGTTTCAGATGTTATCTTCGCCTCTGACTGTCTCTCACTTGTGCAAAGGATCAACTCGCCTATGAGGGACCGTTCTTCAATTGGAGTGGTGGTGGCTGATATCAAGTCTTTGTCTGAAGGCTTCTCTTCAGTCTCCTTCAAACATGTTCGTCGGCATTTAAATGTTCCTGCTCATGTGCTAGCTAAATCTTGTATGAACTCTTCTAGTCTTTGTGTGTTCCATTCTGTTCCGGATTGTATCCGGCAAACTCTGTGTAATGTTGTTCATTAATCTATAAAGCCGACGTTCTCTCAAAAAAAATGGTCACTTCACAACAGCACGTATTCTTTTTATTCAATGGCATTGTATATGTGTGTGCCCTTTGGTTCTTCTTAGTATCACTCTTTGTTATTGTTACTTATTTAAGTTGTTGTGAAGCCCGTCTACTCCGGACATGGAGTATTTGATCCCGAACTCATATGCTCCCGCATGAACAGTAAAATCCAAAAAAATAGAAAATAAATTCACAAAAATCTGATATATTTTTTATGATGAACATTGATACATTTTCTAATTGCATGCAAAATTTCAGGTTGAAATGACATTCGTAGAGGTCCGAGAAAAAAAATTTAAAATCGATGGTCCAAAAAGACTATTGTTGGAAGCATTTTGGAGCATCAATTTTGTTATTTTTGCCCAGACCTCCATGAATGTCATTTTGACCTGATATTTTGCATGCAGTTAGAACATTCATCAATGTTTACCACAACAAAAATTGAGATTTTTTTTGATTTTTTTTACTTTTTTTGATTTTACTGTTCATGCAGGAGCATATGAGCTCGGGATGAAAAGAGCACTTTCGGTCTACTCCTTGATTCTTTCTTAGTACCACTCTTTTGTCACTTTAAACCATTGTGAATCCCGTCTACTCTTTGAGTCTTCATAGTACCATTCCTTTGTCACGTTCTTTTTTTAACTAAATGTAAGCTTCAATCTCAGAGGTTATAATTAGGACCCACCACTTAATCAAATGATTTGTCATGCTTATCCACTAAATTTGTTATCCCCTGTCAAGTAAAACTGTCACAAAAAACGTTCATTTTACCATGTGCACACACTTGACGTCAGGTACATATGAAATACAAATGTGGCGCTCTAAGAACAATGTATTCTGTTTGATTATGTTTGTTTTACGATAGAGATGCTTGATTATGACAACAAAGTGCATCCACATGCCTAAGTAATTCCGTTTGTATGTATCTAGGACAGAAGCACTGGCTGGCCGCTGAAGAATAAATGACAGTAGATGTTACTATCTTCCAGAATGCAAGTCCCTTTAGGACTTTGGTGCAAGTGATCAACATATATACTCCTCCTTAAGCACTGGAGTAGTATATAAATACATCATGCACGTACCTCTTGTTCCAACAACTAACGGTTCTAGACTTCAAGTCATTTGCAGTGCGTCCGTGCGTGCGTGAGCGACCTCATGGCTTGCTCCATCTTCTGTAGTGTACTTGTGGTGGTCACCGCGGTGGTGATCGGTACGGCTCGCGGCAGCAGCGGCTCCGGCGACCATCTCACCGCCGGCTTCACCCGTGTGAGGCTGACGGAGTCCCAGTTTGTTGTGCAGAAGCCCTACAACGTTCCGCTCGACGCGCGCTACGAGTTCGCCGGCGGCGTGCGCCGAACGTGGGTCTTCTCCACCGACAAGCCCGCCAGCGCCACCCACCCCGGTGGTGCGCGCACCGAAATCAAGATCAACGTATGTAGGCGCCCATCCGGCATCCGACACCGAACATATAACATATCCTCCTTTTGCGCCCCATCTCATGCTCTCGCCGGTTGCTTATATTAATTCGTGTGTGTTGTGCCATGGTGCATGGCATGCATGCAGGAGGTGTACACGTCGGGGGTGTGGCAGTTCGAGGGTGAGGTGTACGTGCCGGCGGGGACGTCCGGCGCGTCCATCATGCAGATCTTCGGGGCCAAGCCGGAGCGGCAGGCGACGACGCTGATGCTCCACGTCTACGACGGCAACCTCACCTTCTACCACCACCTGGACAGTGTGCTCGCCCACGACGTCTACGACCGCTGGCTCCGGCTCAACATCGTCCATGACGTGGGCGCGCGCAACGTCACCGTCTTCGTCGACGGCGCCGAGAAGCTGCGCTCGAGCAGCCACGGCGCGCCGCACGCCGAGCACTACTTCAAGTTCGGGGTGTACAAGCAATCACACCACAACCCGTCGCACCGCATGGAGTCACGGTGGAGGAACGTCCGGGTCTTCACCAAGCCATGAATCACACGAAGCGTGTACGCCGTTTGATGATTTGACTGGTTGCAACCTTGGTTTTAATTTCAGTTTCAGAAATAATTCGACTCCTACCAAAACTACCGAAGTTGAGTTTGATGATTTGATAACCATGATTTTAAATTTCAGTTCCAACCATGTTTTATAATTTAATGTTTCCCTTTGGTGTGTGTTAATTTGGACGGAAGCTGTGATGAGATCGATGGTGATGATTATTCAACCATTTTCGAGCAATTCTAATCTTAAATAAACTTCGCCGGTGATGAGCTGTGCCGGTGGAGACCTCGATGGAGGTCGGCAGCGGCGGCATTTTCCTCCCAGCACTTGCAAGTCCCCTTTGGCTAATCTTAGATGTTGAGAATATCTTTATTGCCATATCAAACTAAATGGCAACATTTTGTATTTCATGTTCTTAATAAAGTAACAAGAATAATTTGACCAGACAATGCTAGTTCCTATCATGTGACATATGTGATAAGCAATTTAAACTATTAAAGAAACCAATGCTAATTCTTACACTGACCAAACAATGCTAATTGATTAAGATTACATGAATACTATGGATGAGCCTGCCCAACGAAACTCATGGGATGGGCTTGTCCAACATTTTTGTTGAGTACTTTCTCAATTTGAATGGAATTGTCCTACATGGCATAATAGTACATCCCTCAAGCCAGCCACAAGACTTCCTCCCTCCTCCCGTGTGGTATTTTACTGCAAACTAGAAGAACGCCCGTGCGTTGCAACGGGGCCACATTAACTTTAAGTGTTCAATATTAATCATGTTAATATTACATTTAATATTCTCATACATATCAAGTGACACTGGCGACCTTTTTTACCATCAAAACCTCACACACATACACTCTCCGTACCTCTTCCTCACTCTCTCTCCCCCTCTCTCCCCCCCTCTCTCTCTCTCTAACACACACACATATCCATCTTATTGGGTATAGGACCATAATCCATCTATTTCACACATATGCTAGTGCATAACAATATGGATTATGTGTATTATATTTGCCACCACAACTGAGGGAATTTATTTCATGTAAATCGGCCAGCCACAGCTCCGTGACAAACAATACATCTAAATTCTCAGCGTTATTTTTATGTAATATGCATTATCTTTATACTATTTCTTGTCCGCGATTAAACTATTACTTGAACTTGCTACCACCAAATGATCTCTCTCTCTCTCTCTCTCTCTCTCTCTCTCTCTCTCTCTCTCTCTCTCTCTCTCTCTCTCTCTCTCGGACACACACACACACACTCACACACACACTCTCCGATATTATAGGACCAAAAACTCAATTACCATACTGTAGAACACCACACTCCTCACTGCATCGATGGCCGTTGGGTGGTGTCTCTTGGTCACCTGGCATTCTCTAATTCTGCGCCACCATCTCGATTATCTCCCTTGGCACCGAATTGTAAACACCTGCCCTCCTTCTCCTCCTTCCCTGTGCTCCACAACACCCAAGCTGACCGCGAATCAAATGTGGACTGCTGGTACAGGCGCCCATGAGCTAATACAACGATTCTCAATCATACATGACAAGAATGTAAAAAAGAGCACATACCTTGATGCGGAAATTGCTGCCGCCTACCAAGTGAAGACCAGCAGGTGCGCTCCTCCGCCGTGGACCTGTGCTGGCTTGAGTCCATGTCCGCCGTTGGCCGCTGCTCGCATTCGTCCCACCCATCGCCCAAGCCGGCGTTAGGAGCAAACTCAATAGCCTTGCCCGCCTTAATGGTTCCACACCACGAGATCGAATCAAGCATCATAGAGTTTGGGGAGGAGTAGCATTTCCACCGTCAGCTCCTCGCTGATGTATCAGCGTAGAGTGCGGGGAGGACACGGAACATAAATACCTGGGGTTTAGCGCTGGTGGCGGGAACGACCGACACGGCCTCCTTGCGCCACTCCTTGCTGCCCACCCTGCTCTGGGGATCCTAGCGCCCTGTCCTAGGGTTACTCGCTGGCGGCGGCTGCGGCGGCGTTTCCCTCAAGAAAAAAAGCACGTCTCATGTCCGGCTCGTGCAGGAATCCATCACCAAGTAGGATCAGTAGTTCCGTCCCGAATCGGTTATGTTGCAAGTCCTAGCTAGGGAAATACCCAATGGTTCCTGGTTGTATTTGCACCCTATATGGGATTTTTTTTAAATATTTTTTAAAAAAAGTCAAAATAGGTAAGAACTATTTTGACAAAACACTTGACTTACTTTTGCACTGGTATATACACTTACACAAAAAAAACAAAAATTGACATCACAGCAAAAAAGACAAAATTTATTTGCTATTATAGGTCACTATTCACACTATTTTAGCTAAAAATTTGTCTTTTTCGAAAAGAAGTCAAAGGGATATTTTTTTGTGTGGATTTTTTCTCACGGGTACAGCAAAAGGTCAAGTTTATTTGAAAAATATTTTCAAGAATTTTTGACTTTTTGTTGAATTACTAATTTTTTTCTCATATAGGGTGTATATATGTCCCCACAGACCACAAATCCTCCTCCGTCCTAGCTATAGCTATATATACGTATTACCCTGCACCCCTATAAACAGTACACCCAGAGACCAATAGAAAGATCAACGGGCACGAGGCATGCCCGTGTGTATCAATTGCTTGCGCGTATCCATGTTGCTTCTAGTAGATCGATACTACATCAACCGTGGTTAGCCAGCTACGTCCAATCTATTCGAGTGTTTTCGTCTGCGTACATGTTTTTCTGGTATATACTTCAGAATTCACTAATTCAGTCAGTCGGGGGCTGGATGTCTAAGCAAAGAAGGCAGGGCGAGGAGGATGAGGCCAACTACTACCATGACCGCAGCGGCAACAAGGAGAAGAGCCTCTATCTGGTTCTAGACGACTGGCACAAGGGCTTCACCATCCGCAAGATCGATGCCGACAGTCCCGACCTCAGCGCCTCCCCTGTCCTCCAGCTAGTGTCACCTGAGCGTGGCCGTGCCATGAAGTTCGCAGCCCTGGGCGGCTACATCATCGCCACGAGCAACATACATGCCGGAACCCTCTTCTACGACACTGACACCGCCGGACTGGCCCTCGGCCCTCCCGTTCCAGACGCACTGCTTTGTGGCTCCAACACCTTCCCGACCTCCGGCGCCGGTGACACGCTGTTCGCGTTCGCCTTCCACTTCATGGAGTGGCATGTGTCCTTTGAGGCGATGGCGAAGCCGCCGCCGACGGAAGACGACGACTTGCTGCCCACCGACTGGTCCTGGAGAAGTATGCCGACGCCCTTCACCAAGGACGAGATGATCTTCTCCTATGCGATGCACCCGGACGGGCGCACCATATTCGTGTCCTCGTGGAGCAGGGCGGTCTGCGGCACGTACTCCGTCGACACCAGGAGCTGCAAGTGGAGGCGCCATAGGGAGTGGATGTTGCCTTTCAGAGGCCGAGGCTACTTCGACGCCGAGCTAGACGCATGGGTCGGGCTGCATGAGGACGTCTACGTCTGCTCCTGCCAGGTTGCCTCCCGCAGCAGCGGCACCACGCAGCAGCTGGAGTGGAAGATGGCCGACGAGCTTAGGATGTGGATCCCGTGGCATCAGCTGGAGTTTCGCCTGTGTCGGATGTGACGGCGCGGGCAGAGTATCGAGGAGTAGCCGGCGTCGGCCAGGGCCTGGGGCACAGAGGAGTCCTCCTAGTCAAGGAGATCGGAGAGAAGAAGATGATGGTGGCGCGAGGACACATGAGGGCAGGCGTCGAGAGGATCTGCCGTCCAGGCTCGTGAGGAGGGCAGTGATGGGACGAACACGTTAATGGTACCGTGTACAAAAATCCCATCAAAGCAAGTAAAATATACCATCGATGCTTAATTGATTCCGATTTAATTTTTATAGGCATTTTCAGATTTGTAGGGCATGTGCCCACGATCCTCGCATGCCGTACCTTTTCTTGACATGTATGATTCATGTAAGGAAATATCCCATCAATGTAAGGAAATATCCCATCAATGCTTGATTGATTGTGATTAATTTTTTTATGTGGTAACTAATCCGATGAGTTTATGTGGGCGGTGAAGCGAAAAGGCAGGTGGGAGGGGAGACGAAAAATAACCGGTCAGAAAAAAATGAATTGATTGTTGCCTTGTACGTTTGGTTTTGGTATTTGAAGATTGATTACCATCCGTTAGTTGGGTTACCAAAGAATAAATCAATCATCATACGTGAATTCATTGTGTTACCAAATAAACGTTGGATTTGTCCGGCCAGTAGGAGGGGGGCGAAAAAAAACTAACAAAAAAACCGACGAAATTGGGATGTGGGAGGGAGGACGAAAAAAAACCTGCGAAAAATAACCGGCGGACTATTCACCAACTGCTCCATTAGAAGAAGAGAAATGCTACACCTATATAAAGCCTACGCTAGCCACGCTAAGCTTCCTAACTAATCTCTCTACCCCACCCCACCCCCCTTAATTCAACTAGGTGGGCTACCCTCCCCTGATTACATCCAACCAACCGAGTCATGCTATTCTTAGAGCATCTACAATCACACAACCCAAATGAGAGCCCCAAAACGTCCGCGGACACGACCGGTCGCGTCCATGGGCAGCGCCCGATCAACAAGCATTTTGTAGGACAATGTATCACACTCCCCATTTCATAATTTTTGTTTCGATACAAACACATGCAACATCCACATGTTCTATGTAGGAACTAAAAAACTTTAATTATAAGGTACATGTTAAACTATTGACCAAATACAATATGATGAACGGGGGGGGGGGGGCAAGCGTCCCCTGCCCCCTGTCCACCTCATTTAAGTAGTCCTTCATGGCTGCTAAACTTAGATTTTAGGCTGCTGCGCTACAATGCTTTGGTATGTCGGCTTCAATGCAGCATTCCTGGCATCGGCGGCTGTCGGTTCAATATCCGGCGTATCTCATAGTAGGGGTCCTAAGCTAGGCGTCTTGGAGCGATGGTAACATGGACACGGGGTTTTACCCAGCTTTGGGCTCTCTTGATGAGATAATACCCTACATGCTGCTTTTGATTGTATTCATATCGGTGTAGTACAGAGTACATGTGTCTACCATGATATTGTAGTAATGAATATCAGATTGTCTATTGACTAGCCTGGCCTCGGTTTATATAGGACACCGAAGGCCTAGGGTTTAGGAGAGTTCTTGTCTTGGGCGCCAAGTCTTGTGGAGTCTTCCTTGTATGCGGCAGGGGTTGTCCGAACTGGCCCAGGAGTATACGGCCATGTGGGTCCTCGGCCCAATTCAACTGATTGGGAGACGACGTGGTGAGTACCCCCTAGTCCAGGACACCGTCAGTAGCCCCCTGAACCGGTCTTCAAGTTGGGGACGCTCCTCGATTCTTCCGAACTGTTCTTCACCTTCGGCCGTTGGTCTTGAAAACTGATTCAACAAATCTTTTCGTCTTTGATCTTGAGGATCGCCGAGGTGACTCCGAAGAGTTTACACGTCGGGTATCCGAGGAGCCCCTTTAAGTTTTCGGCCTTTATCAATGCCTTGTTATTTTTATGCCATACCTCGGGTTTGAAGTTATTCCCGAGCGGCAACGTCCTCTTGCGTCCGAGCTCCAACGCCGGACCGCATTCGAGGTATCTTTAGCAGCCGAGCACCAACGCCGAACCGCTCCCGAGCTCCAACGCCGGAATGTATCCGAGCTTCAATGGCGGACTATGTCCAAGCTCCAACGCCGGACTGTATCCGAGCTCCAACCCCGGACTATGTCCAAGCTCCAACGCCGGACTATATCCGAGGTGGTGCATCACCTCGGCCATGGGCTGATTTTTATGAATTTAATTCCGAATCATGCAATGTAATCTCTGCCGAGATGTATAGCCAGTAGCCCTCAAGGTGTGTGTTGGCCTAATATCCGGGATGCACTTGAAGGAAAAAATCAAACCGGTGACCCTAGTAGCCCCTGAGACTCAGGTCAATTCATAAAATCAGCCTGAGGATCAATTCCCAGCTCGGCAGCATACTTAGAAATAGAAATGTGGTGTGCAAAGTCCTCGAGACTCAGGTTGGGTGCGGCCGACCAACCTGAGGATAATAATCTCCTCGAAAACTATATTGCGCTTTAAATTTTCTGCATTGGATTGTCAGTGCAGTAGCCCCCGAGACACTGGTCGGGTGGCAACACCAGATCAGGGGATCGATGTGCCCTTTTAATATTTGTAAATAGTAAGCCCGAAGCCTAGTAGCCTCCGAGCCTTAATGCGGGCACGGGAGGCCAAATTAAGGATCGATATCCATAGTAAATTCACAAATTATGTGCAATGACTCTATGTATCCAAGTACTTTACATCATTATTGCTCGGATCCGCATTGTACAAAACTTTGTTGACCGACCATCGGCTTCAACCTCCTCGGCCAGCAGCCGAGGAGTATTTGTCCTACTTTATAAAGCCTTTATGAGGGTAAAGATTTACGACAAACAAGGCAATCCGGCCATACGGTTTTATAAACAAAGGTACGCAGAGAGACATGTTATATTATTATTTGACATAAGAAACATCGTCCAAAGAAAATGGTCCCACTATCGGTTCCTTTCTTTGGGTTGTCATGCTAAGCATGATCATGAAACCTCAGCTCCGATCAATGTGGGGGGGGGGAAATACCAAGGATTTAGTTCGGGGAAAGCTTCCAAACTCTGTGGTCTAAATAAATCCAATTTTTCACTTCCGTTGCGATCGTTTATAATCTGGAAGTGGCCCATCGTCGGCTTCTACCCCCTTGTAGATGCTACGCAGGGTGTTTCCGAAATAACAAAACAACCCTTAGCCGACATCTCGGTGCCCGAAGGCGGTTGTGTTGGCAGAAACGAGGCAATCAGATATGCGGGCTTTATAACTTTCACTTAGTCATATGAGCTTAAAGTTGGGAGGCCAGCAAGTAGCCCCCTAGTTAGTGTTCGGCGACAGCCGAAGTCAAGCCGTAAACACTTCGGCCAATGTTATGAATGGCCCATCATTTAATACAGTCATCGGACCGCTGACCAGTTTACGCTTATTGTGACAGTCAATTTTTGGCTTTCTCCACTGCGGTGCTTAACCATGCGAGCTGGAAGCACAATCACAGTGGTTCTCCCTTTGCACACCTAGCCGAACAAAGCAGAACATAGGAGGCAAGCACAGGAGCCGGGCAACCCAACTATTGACCGAAGACACAATTCAAAACTGATGCACATATAACAATATCCGAGAATTTTTGCCGAATCCTTAAAGGTGTCCGGCGTTGCACTGCGAGACTTATGCGGAAAACACACAAATAGTTGAAAAGTGCCATAGGATTGGAAGACCAAAAAAACGTCAGGAAAAACTCGACGTCCGAACTAGATCAATTGTTCAGTGCCAATCAGAAAATTGGTCTTAGAAAAAAATTGTGCTTCTGTTGTGCTTTAACATGACACATTCTATCTCAAGACTTCAAGCGGGTCAGCTTATGGCTTTAACCTCCTATCCCGAAGGCGGAGTGCTTCTCGTTAGGCAAGTTTAGCAAACTTTAGCGGCTTTGATAGAGAAATTAGGCTCCCCGGCTATTGACCACACACTCGCGTCAAAAAAAGGAGTGATGGAAAAAAGATTTTGCAACGACTAAGAAGAAGAACACTTATTATAAAACAACTCACATAAATCTAAGAGCCCCCAAGTGACTTGGGTAAAAGAATTTTATGTATAATGATTGTATGTACCGAAGTACTTATATCATATTTGTGTTCACCCGAACTTTAAACGCGTCTTAACCGACCGTCGGCTTCTCCCTCTTCGGCCAAGGGCCAAAAAGTGTTATGTACTCCACCTATCGAGAATATTGATGGTGTTTCCGATAACCAGACAATCAGGCCATAAGGCTGTAACAGACAAAGCGCGCTCAGGGAACTTATGCTTGATTACTAACGAAGTATAAGAAGCATCTTCGAAGAAAATAGTACCCCACCGATACCTTTTTTCGGTTGCTCATTGCTGCTATGAGACTTGTGCAATAGTTTTTTTGTACTCATGAGTTCCGTTGTGTGCCGGCCATTATTGAAAACAGTAAGAGCGCGAGCTTTTGGCTTCACCCAGTCTGAGGTCCGGCTTGGATGACCCGATCGTGACAATCGCAGAGGTGCTCCCTTTACTCCCTAGCCGAACAATCAGGAACGTAGGGATAAACACAGGAGCAAGGCAACCCAGCTTGCAAATCGCTTAAGTCAACATGGTGCATATTGCGGCGTAATACACGAACAAGGAATGAAGCCGTACAAGTATAATCGTTTGCAAAAGGAAAGGCTTCACAAAGGAAGCCCCCAAGTAAACGGGGTATTTGAATTTGTTTGTCACAAACAAAGTTTGGACAAGGAAATTTTTCACAAACAACTTTTTGCTAAAAAAAGTATAATGCTTGGTCGGACCGAACAAAATTTAAAATTTTAAAACTTTGAGCATGAAAGCGACTTAGCTGGTTAATGTGTTCGGCATTGATGACGCGGTCCGAGCTTGGTGCGGGAGGAGGTCTCAACCCCCAAGCCCGATGTGCCCGAGCGAAGAGCTCGACACTCCGAAGAGGTGAATCCCCCATTCTAGCCGAGGTGATGGAGCAGGTCGGCGGGGTGATGCCGGAGTCTCCGGCCGAGTAGGTTGATGAAGCAGCGACGCGGGGTTGCCAACATAGGGCAGCGCGCCAAGGCGATAACACAATTAGGTTGCGGTCATCAGCACGCCAAGGTGACAATGCGGCCCGGTCTAAGTCAATTGCCTGGACAGATAAAATAGTGCAAGCCAGAGATAATAATATTTTTTAAAAAAATCCTCTACTTAATGAATTTAAATAACGTAAATAATTAAAGAAATATGGCCTGAGGTCCGAGGTTGGTCCAGCGACACGTTGACCCAATGTGGTGACCCCGTGACCTAGTTCGAATTCATCTGACAGGACAGGGCGCGAACATGGTATCCGCCGAACTATGGAGGAAGCCGGGTGGCCGAAAACTGGACGGACCACCACGCTGATGCGATCAACGGGCCGAATTGTAACCGGCAGAGAAATCTACACAAAAAAATTCAGCAGAAAAACATTCCATACATATTTAATACATATAGTACAGGTAATTAGAAAAATAAAACCTGATGTTCTTGTTCTGAGGAGCTGAAATCTGAGGTAAGGAGCTGAAATCTGAGGTAAAAAGGCAGGATTAGTACTGCCCATACTCAGAGGTTTTTTATCTCCAGGTGATTACTGTAGCAATCTAAGTGTGTTCCTTCTATTACGTGGACAAAGGCATCTCTAGTGATAATACTAGTACTTGCATGCGGGAAGTACCCAGAAGACAGATGGTTAGCAAAAAGCATAGACTATCTCATGCTAATTAAATAATAGCCAAAAGAAAGAAGGGGACCGAATCAGCCTGTGCGTTGCGAGCGATTTGAAGTCTCGTCAGCTCCTGTGCACTGTATGGGCAGTACAACTACTGCGCCAGCTCCTCGGTCGACCTACCGCAGGTGGATTTTTGTTTTATAGCAGATACATATGCTGCCGCCCATCCAGCGTACGGGGCTGGCCCCGATCGGGTAGCCAGGGGCCAGTGCAGGGTTCGGCGGCCATGCCTCCTGCCACCGCTGCTCTCCTTCTTCGCGCGGGGTAAATCCGATCTATGAAAAATATCGCACAGAGCGGCAGCGATACTTTTGCAAAAGAATTGATCTGCGTAAAACGAAATAAACAGAAACTATAGCACCTGATTTGGCTGGGCGAGGTGACAACATGATACGGTTACAATCGAATTTTGATGTCCACCAAGCTGCGGACAAGGATTTGACTAGCAAGAAGCCGGCCGGATTGGCTCCAATAAAAATGCCACGTACGAGCATCGGCAGGATACATCTGCAAAAATAATGCAATGCCGTCCAACAAAAAATATTATGTGTAATAATAATCTACAAAACACAGTACAACGGCAGGTATTGACTCCTCCTTGTTGATCGCCTCTTAGTGCACATAGCAATTTGAGGGAAGAGAAAATTGGGCAAGTACTCCACGTGAAGTAGTAGTGCTAGGTACTTAGCTAAACCAGTACTAGCGTCTGACCCAAGTAGCAGTAGTTAGTCTCGAAGTCACCAATAAGTGGAGACTGGATGCAAACGAGTACGTAATTGTGGCAGTACTAAGCAGACTTTAGTCTTTACCTAATAATAAAGCAAATTAAGTTTTTGGTCGTCCGTCATTGCCATTTTTTTCAAAAAAGCCCTTGTTATTTGTTTAATTCAACCCGCAGTCCTTTATCAAGTGAGTTCCTAAAAAAACGTTTCATTGTTGCAAAAGAGCCCCTGCATTAGTTAGAATTTAGCCCGCAGTCTGCAGTCAGTCCTTATATTCCTTATCCATTCCAAGACTCCACCGACGGCCACTCGCCGCCGCTTGGCGCCGGCGTCCACGACGCCGCTCCGACAACCCCTCGCCACCCGGCGTCGCCGACAGCCACCAGCAGGCCGCTGTCCCGTTTCCTCTCATCCTCCTGCTCATGCCTGAGTCCCACCATCGTCAGCGAGGATCACCTCCAGCCTCCCCTTCCTCTGCTCCTCCTCCTCACCTCGCGGTCGAGCGCCGCTCCTGCAGCACCTCCGCCGCCCGCCTCTGTTTGCCGGTGCCCCATCGCATGTACCTCCATCCCGCCGCCACCTCTTGCCCTACGTCGCCCGCCCCACACCGCATCGACCAGGACCGCGTCCCTCCCCAAACGGCCACGATGATGGAGGGCGCCGCCCAGCTCCTGACCGACGGATTCGTCGGCTCCCCGCTCCTCGGGGAAGAGAGGAAGAAAGGCGAAGGAGAAGGGGCACAAGGTGAGGGAGGCGGTCGCCGGCGATGGCGGCTCCGGTGAGCCGCAGGCAAGCAGAGAGACGAGCTCTTGTTGAGGCGGCCGGGCTCGGTGCGGGCTGGTTCATCCGGATTGAGCCCTTCCTGTCCGGGCGTCTCCATCGCCATGGACGGCCTGCACAGCGCCAACGCCTGCTTCTCTCTTGGGAGGGCCATGTCGCCTCAGGTCCGGCCCCCCATCGGCCCGCCGGATGTAGGCAGGTAAGGACGGACAGCAGCTGAGATTGGGCCTCGCCTTCTTCTTCTCTGGTAAAGAAAGAATTGGTTCTTTGGTGCGTTTTGCTGGGTGGCCGGCCTCGCTGAATTGGTTGCCTCTGTTTTTTTCATTTGTCATCGAATGTCCACCGACGGAGACCAGCACCCTCTGGATCGCCAAGCTCTGTTCAGACCAAAAGATAAGCGCGGGTAAGTACAATTCACCATAATCTATAAGTGTATATCATCGATCAGTATATGTTTGTCATTGCCAAGTAAGTAGATATACGGCTGCAGATTGCCCAATGGATAAAGCAATATCTTGAAGGTTTTTGCCGCTGCCGGTTGTTGGATTCATCAAACCTGCCTTTTAGATTTGGCAATGGATTTGGGATTATTGATGGCCTAGCCACTAAACAGTGAACAAAGGAGTCAGAGGTAGCTTGAAGTGCAAATGCTTCACCGGCTCTGATAAAACTCATGTCTGCACATGGAGCAGTACAAGCTAGCTACGACGCTGGATCGATTTCATCCACTGGCTACGGACGCATGTACGCGAATGCTCAAGGAGCGCTGACCTCGGCGTCGAAAACTTAGGGCTCAGACGACCACGCCGATTCGAAGCCCCGGCGGCAGATCCACGCGGCCCCTTCAAGCAGCCGCCGGCCACCGCTGCCGCGCCTCCGCCACAGCCCCAGCCTGCCCCCGCGCGTAGCCCCGGCCACCTGGAGCCCATACGCAGCCGCCCCGCAAGTGGCCGACGAAAGCTTGGAGGATTGTAGAGAGGAGGGAAGAGAGAAGGGAAACGCGGCGCCGTGGACTGGAGCACGATCGCGTGGGTGTGTGTGTGTGGCTGGAGCAGGGAGAAGAGGCGACGTGGATAAGGCACGCAGTGGGAGATAGCTCTCGGTGTGGATTACTTTTTTAGTTGGTTGCACCGACCAAAAGCTCCTAGATGTTGCTATACGTGCCAGCACCGATTGCATTTTATTTTTCTTCTAAATGAGCACCAATATAATAATTGGTAATAATTGGTTACTGTTGTTTGTTGTCACTATTATAGTTTAATTTTCATGCCTACCACATCTTATGAATACATCATGTGATATACAATAATTAAAAATGAGTAAAATATTTGAATAAATAGTTCTTAAGGAAGATGATATTTGGAGCTCACCGGGACTTGACAATTAAGATATTCCCCAACTCTGGATGTTACCGACATCGTTGGTGAGATAAGGAGGAGAGAGAGGGTTGGATGAAGCGTGACCAGGATGCATCTTGAAGTTTACCTTTTTTTCTAGATAATCCAATTGAAATTTACCTGTGATGGGTAACACAGAAAAGCTTGCTTTTTTATGGTGATGTTGGCCAAGTTCAAATAATGCAAAAGAAAAGGAACAAAATATAATCTTGCAAATCAAATAACCAACATTATCTCTTTGCTTTCGAATATTAACAAAAAATTGTATATAAACAATCCCAATTTAATGCACCATTACTCTTTCGCCCAACAAAATCTTTTGAAAATTCTACAAAAACTTTTGAATTAGTTATTAAACCCTCGAATAGTATACAACAATTCCATCTTTGTATATCTGGCTAGAAACAAATACAACATTCCTCTTCCAGCCGATGACAGTGCTAAGCTGAAGGAGGCGCCATCCAAGGACATCCCTACGACTTTCTCAACTTTATACTACATAGTATGGGCATCGAGTGTGTTTTTTTTAAATCGCGTACCTTTTCTTGTTTTAAAAAAAATCATGTTTTTAAATATATATATGTTTAAAAAAAGATCTCAGAATCCCCCAAAAATGTTTTAATTAAAAATATATTTAAAAATTCTCGTTCAGAAAAACATGTGTAAAAATGTTCATTTTCAAAACATGTTTCAGTTCTGCTAAAAGATTAAAAATTCAAATTGTCTAATTATTTTAAAATAATAAAATGTTTGTGTTTTTCCCAAAAATAAAATATAGAACCGATTACTAGACTATTCCATGCACCCCCACCCTTCCATCAAATGAAGGATGTTAGGGTGGCTTCTTTGCGTCCATACTTCATACTTCAAAAAAATGAATAGTATAAACTTATTACTTATGTTTATCAGAACTGTATATAAGAAATGGCGCGTACTATCACACGGAGCAGGTTTTACGATATTTTTCTCCCGTTGCAACGCACGGGCCATTTTTGCTAGTAAGAATAAAAAACTACTAGTGGACAACCGACGGCCGCCTAGGTGCTGAATTAAATAAGGAAAAGGGAAAATAATGAGGGAAAGGATCTCCCTAGATGATCGCCGCATGTGGTGGATTTGTGCTCGGCTTTGCGGTCAAGCACCGCGTGCGTCGCCAGAGACCAGCTTGACAATCAACCAATGCCGCCGTCTGCCGATCAAGGGACCAGGGTAAAGCGCTAGACACCGCGAGGGAGCGCGTCGTTGATCGCAGATTTTTTAGACTTTTTGATCTCGACCTAGTTTGCGGACAAAGCATGCAAACCAACGACAATTTTTCACAAAAACTAACTTGTACAAAACAGATCTGGTTAGAAAAATATCACCTGATCATCACATCGATCCGCGATGATCACCCAGCAGGCTCTCAATGAAAGCACCAATGTCGGTTCAATATCCGGCGTATCTCGTAGTAGGGGTCCTAAGCTAGGCGTCTTGGAGCGATGGTAACATGGACACGGGGTTTTACCCAGCTTCGGGCTCTCTTGATGAGATAATACCCTACATGCTCCTTTTGATTGTATTCATATGGGTGTAGTACAGAGTACATGTGTCTACCACAAGATTGTAGTAATGAATATCAGATTGTCTATTGACTAGCCTGGCCTCAGTTTATATAGGACACCAGAGGCCTAGGGTTTAGGAGAGTCCTTGTCTTGGGTGCCAAGTCTTGTGGAGTCTTCCTTGTATGCGGCAGGGGTTGTCCGAACTGGCCCAGGAGTATACAGCCATGGGGGTCCTCGGCCCAATCCAACTGATCGGGAGACGACGTGGTGAGTACCCCTATCCAGGACACCGTCAGCGACCACCATGGTTGTCGGCATGGCCATCTTCCACGCCGGTTCGCCGACGTACCACCATTAGGGCTCGCAGCCGCACGAAATAGCGTCGTCAAGCTGCTGCCCATATGGTTCGCCTTCATTGTCTTCTGGACAACCTACTTTGCCATAGACACCCTCTCCCTTGAGCAGGGCACCCGTCTTCGCAGGTGCTACTTCTAGCTCCACGGCACCGACTCAAGCATCCTTCTCCAAGGAGAGTCGTTCCATGCCTTACTCCTCTCAGTGTTGGTCTTCCCTACGGTCGACCCACTGGTACCAGTGATCATGTTTAACTATTGAATAAATAAAACATGGTGAAGCACATGGGGAGGGGGGAAGGCGGCAAGCACCCCCTATCCACCCCATAATCCTTTTCAGCTCTTGATTGTCCAGAATATGATTCCGGAAAACTGCCCAAGAAAAGCTCTGAACAAGTGCCTATGGTGTTCTCGTCAACCCCATTGCACATCTGCCAATTTGATCCAGAGCACAAGTTTTAAAAAGGAGACAAATGATTTTTACCGAAAAAGGCTTTCGCCCCGCTTTATAAATAAAGCAAACCGCCAGAGAGCACACATACAGAGTCAAGTCCACACACACACCCAGGTCTCACAAACAGGTACAAAGGTTCTGCTAAGGGCACAGCTCAACAAGCCCAGAAAGGAAAAGAAAACAAACAGAACAAGCCGAACGCACAGACCGCCTAGTCTGGCTCCGGAGGATGCGGCGGGGGAGGCGGCGACAAGCGGACGACCATCGATTGGAGGTCGGCGATGAAGGCGGAGATGGCGTCGCGGTCTCGAGGGCGGCTAAGCGGCCGCCAAAGCTGCACGAAACCCGAGAATTTGAAGAGAGCGTCAGTAGACCGGCGAAGAGGAGTGCGCTGAATCACAAGCTTATTGCGGACAGTCCAGAGGATCCAGACAAGGACCCCAATCTCAAGCCACCTAATGTGGCGAGAAGTCGCAGGGGACATCTGTAGTTCGGCAAATAAGTCCGGGAAGTTGGTGTGACACCAATCTCCACCGACCGCCTCCCGAAAACAGCTCGAGAGAAACTGGGCGGAAGCGCAAGAGAAGAAAATGTGATTCGAGTCTTCGGGAACCCCACAGAGCGGGCAGATGCCAGTACCCAGGCCATTTCACTTACGCACCTCAACCCCTGATGGGATCCGACCGCGAATCCATTGCCACATGAAGATACGAATCTTCACTAGCAAGCAGATGGCCCAAACCATCGATAAGGGGAGGGGGGCGGCGGATGGGGCGATGGCCGAGTAAAGCGACTTGGTGGAGAACTGTCCCGAAGGCTCAAGGCACACCAGGTCAGGGTCGCCATCCACCAACGGTTTGCAGAGAGCAACACAGTCAAGTAACTCACGCCAGGCGATGGGTTTCAGGGGGCCAAAGGCCCTCCGGAAGGCAAGGCGCCCTAAGTCAAGAAGGTCCCTACTAACAGAGATCACGGGGTCGACGGCGATTGAGAAGAGGCCCGGGAAGCGAGCCACGAAGGGGGAGTCCCCAGCCCACCGATCAAACCAGAACAAAGTCGAGATCCCTGAGCCCACTGAGATGGAGGTCCTGATACGGAGAATCGGAAGAAGCTAGACAATTGACTGCCAGAACTGAGAGCCTCCCGACTTTTGGCAAAAGGCGAGGGGCTGTCCGCGCAGGTACTTGTTCCGGATGATGTCAAGCCAAAGACCACCGTGCCCTTGCGAGATTCGCCACAGCCAGCGGGAGAGGAGGGCGATATTCATTCGTTTAGAGCACATGATGCCAAGGCCACCTTGCTCCGGGGCTTGCAAATGTCGGGCCAGCTGACCATATGATACTTCTGCTTATCATTGTCGCCTGCCCAATAAAAGCGGGACTGAATCTTGGCAATCTCCTTGTGAAGGGACTCGTGGAGGTTGTAGAAGCTCATGAGGAACAAGAGGAGGCTGGAGAGGGAAGAATTGATGAGAATAGTCCAGGCTGCTTTGGATAGCCATCTCCCCTGCCAAGGCTTGACGCGCGTTTGGAGCTTGGCCACGGAGGGGCGCAAGTCCGCGACTGTGAGCCGGGAATCACTAATGGGCGTCCCCAGGTAGGTCATGGGGAAGGAGCCCATGCGACAGTTAAGTCTGTTGGCAATGGCCAAAGACTCAGCGGGGGAGTATCCCATCACCATCACATCACTCTTGACGAAGTTGATCTTGAGGCCCAACATTTGTTGGAAGCAGAGAAGGAGGAACTTGAGGTTGGAGATATCAGTTTCCGAGCCTTCAACCATGATGATAGTGTCGTCAGCATACTCGAGGATGGAGATCCCGGAGCCACCGGCGAGGTGGGAAGTAATCCCACGAATATGGCCAGCGGCTTTCGCCTTATCAAGGATGGACGCCAGCGCGTCCACGACCATATTGAACAAGAACGGAGAGAATGGGTCGCCTTGTCTAACCCCATAGAGGGTGGGCAAGAAAGGGCCGATCTCGCCATTTATGTTCACGGCCGTGCGACCGCAAGTGACCATCTGCATGACTCTCGTGATCCACCGGTCGTTGAAACCCTTCTTGAGAAGGACTTCCCGAAGGAAGGGCCAGCTAACCGTGTCATAAGCCTTATGGAAGTCTATCTTCAGGAAGACCGCCTTGAGGTTTTTGGAGCGGACCTCATGGAGGACTTCATGAAGGACGAGGACCCCATCCAGGATGTAGCGACCCTTAATGAAGGTCGATTGGTTGGGGTGCGTCACACGGTTGGCTAGCAGGGTCACCCTATTGGCGTACCCTTTAGCCAGAATATGGAAGATCACGTTGATGACCGTGATCGGCCGGAATTGACGAATGTCAGACGCCCCAGGGTTCTTAGGGATGAGAGAGATGATCCCGTAATTGAGGCGTCCGAGATCAATGGAGCCAACGAAGAACTCATCGAATATAGCCATGACCTCCGGTTTAATCACGTTCCAAAAGGACTGGAAGAATTTAACAGGGAGGCCATCTGGTCCAGGCGCCGAGGAGGGATTCATGCCTTTGATGGCATCCCAGACCTCCTGCTCGGAGAAGGGGGCCGTAAGGGCCGCGTTCTCCGCCTCAGATACCAACTGGGCGCCAGCCCAAAAATCGGGGGCAAGAGAGAGGCCGCTCCGAGGAGCGGCAGAGAATAAGGATCTATAGAATCCGTCGACGTGGGACCGGATGTCGCGCGGGTCTTGAAGGAGAGTCTCACCATCCTATAAAAGCGGGATGGTGTTGTGTCTAAGGCGGCCGTTGGCAATAGCCTGGAAGTATGCCGTATTCGCGTCACCTTCAAGACCCATTTCTGGGCACCACGGAGGCGCCAATAGGCCTCCTCATCGGTATAGATCATGGATAGCTGGTCTTCCAAGTCATACTGGGAAAGCCACTCATCCGGAGAAAGCCCAACCGAATCAGAGCGCAGGTCCAGGGCCTGGATTGCGAAAAGCAACGACTTTTTGCACTCACGGAGATCACGGCCCAGATTAGCGCCCCACCCCTTCATGAACTATCGACTGCGTTTTGCGCAAAAGTGCCACAAATCAATGGCCGACGGGGGGCGGGGGTGTGGGTGGGCGCGGGCCTCAATCCACCGGGCGCCCACCACATCCACGAACCCGGTTTGGGAGAGCCAGAATGTCTCAAACCAAAATCGAGGGGGGACAAGCGGACGCTCGTCAGCAGAAGAGAGAAGAAGGGGAACATGGTCCGAGCCAATCCTAGTGATGGCGCAGAGGGAGGCTAAGGGGCAGCGGAGGTCCCAATCCGGGGACACTAGGACCCGGTCCAGGATAGACTAGGTCGGGGTGGCCTGCCGGTTGGTCCAAGTGAACCTGGCACTAATCCTATCAATCTCACGGAGACCAAGGTCGGCAATGAAGTCATTGAACATCTGCATCCGGGCAAAGCTGACATTGGCATTGCTCTTGTCTTCCGCTACGCGAAGGAGGTTAAAATCGCCACCGACCACTACCGGAAGGGAGGCCGCGGAGATCTTCCGGTGGAGCTCCTTGAGGAAGGTCACAGATCGACTATGGTCTGCGGGCCCGTAGACGATGATGACCTCCCACTTGAAGTTGAGAGACCGCTCAAAGAGCTCCATGCTGACAAAGAATTCCCCGTGGTCCATGCTTCCAACCTCAAAGGTGGCATCCTTTACGTCTAAAAGGATGCCACCTGAGTGGCCAGCGCTCCCACTAGAGGGGAGCCAATGCCACACAAAGAGGTGGGAACTCATACAATCGAGCTCAGAGAGCGAGAATTCAAGACGCATGGTTTCCTGGATGGCAACAATGTCAATGTGTTCCTCATGCAAGTACTCAATGAGTTGGCGGCGTCGGCCATCATGGCCGAAGCCGCGCATGTTCTAGAACAGGGCACACATTAAGGTGCCATTGGGGGGCTGCTTGACCCCAGGACGCGAGAGGCACTTTGAGCGCGAAGAGCGGCGGTGCGAGAGCGAGTGCAGCCCCGGATTTCTCCCGAACCAACCGGAGGGGGGGCATCTAATTGCCTCTGGGCCACCGACGGGGGGATCTCACCAGCCGTGGGGGGAAGGGGGGCAGGGGCAGGAGGAAAGCTGCACGGGCCTCCGCGAGCCTCCCATCCAGGATCTCACGGGTGCGGATTGCTGCAATCTGGACTAAGGGGGGACCAGTTTCCCCTCTAAATATGATCGCAGAGTCAGAGGCCACCTTCGCAAGGTTGCCAAGAGGGATTGACTCGAGAGCAGAGAAGGAACAACACTACAAAAAAATACACTTCCGTGATGATACGTGTTTGTCACAGTAGGTCACGTTTTTTGTCATGCATGTACATCTATGGCAAATTTATGACAGAATCAAGATAGTCATACCTGTGCTGTCCTAGAAGTGTTCCATGACATTACCAAAATTATCATCACGGAAGTGTCCACTTCCATGACGATAAATCGCATGTCACAGAAGTGCTTTCGTCAAGGGTGACCGACACGTGGCATCCACCGTAACGGAACGTCGTTAAGCTATCGGGTCGGGTTTTGGATCCGATAACCCATTAACAGCCCCGACCAATGGGGATTTTCCACGTGTAAAATCATCATTGGCTGGAGGAAACATGTGTCGGCTCGACAGATGTCATCCATTCATTGGACAAAAGGCGCCTATGATACGTCGACACGTGGCACGGCCCAATAGAGGCCCATTCCTGTGAAAAGGCCGGCCCGTTTGACTTGGTCAAAAGGTGGCGGGCCGGCCCATGTAAAGCCTGTTAACGGCCTGTTCGCATATAGCTCATTTATAGCCCGCTAACCCAAGGCCCGTTACACCCTATCCGAATTAGGCCCAATAGCGTCATCTGGGCCACCCAATATGATTCCAGCCCATTTTCACTTCTGGCCCATGACGTCTTTCGGCCCATATGAGGCCCTATGTAACTCTTGGCCTATTAACGGCCCATGGTGAAACTGGCCAGTAATGAACAGTGTATTACTTTACACCCATTAACAGCCCGTGGTGAAACTGGCCCATAATAAACATTGTATCACTTTATACCCATTAAGGGCCCGTTATTCCGTTGGGCTGTTTCCAGCCCATGTTATCTTTCGGCCTTCTTAGAGCCCATTTATTCTTGGGCTCATTTGCAGCATTCGTTTACTTACGCCCGTTACTGTCATTTAATGCTTATGGGCCAAATTCAGCCCGTGGTTATAATTGGCCCGTTTGTGGTCCGTTAACACGTTGGACCGTTTTCATAGCGTCATGAAATATGGCCTATTAACGATGGCCTGTTATGGTCGGCCCATGAACGGACGTTTCCAACTCAAGCCCGTTTACGGCCATTATGCGGCATGTTATTGGCCCATGTTTGGCCAATCGATCATACTACCCGTATAAGGCCCATTGATGATACGACCCGTAGAAGGCCCATTGTTTCTGCGGCCCGTAGAAGGCCCACTGTTTATACGGCCCGTAGAAGGCCCAATGTTTATACCGCCTGTAGAAGGCCCACTGTTTCTACGGCCCATAGGTCCAGTGTCACTATAGTAAATATTAGCCCATGGTTATTGTGGCCTAGTTTTAAAAAATAGGTTATTGCAGCCACTAGCAAACCGCAGAAAAAGAACTACACTGACTACAAGCAAACAAATAAACAAGACAACAAGGAAATAAATAAGCAAGCAACTTACACTAGGCTATCATGGCTATTAAACATATTACATCCACTGGGCATCAAAGTTCGCCACCAGTACAAATATAGGGAACACATCAGCATATAAACGCCGCAGCAAAACAAGTCCAGAACTGAAACCACTTCAGAAGAGCTCAAGAAACAATATCCTGGGTACCCATAATGCTGGCAAGATGCTTAGCAAGCTTATTAGCTTTCTCTTGTTTGGCGCTTAAGTCCTCCAACGCTTGCTGTTGCACCAGAAAGTATGCATCTGAATTCTGCAGGGACTTCCTCAGTCCTTCGGCTTCCTGTCGCATAACATCTGATCGATGTCTTTCAACTTGAAGTTGAGACTCAAGAAGCCGAACTGATTCAGGCAACGAGTTCAAAGAGCTGGTGCCAGCAGTGGTAGCCAGTAACTCGAACACTACATCAAGACAGGACTTTGGGGTTGTCTCAGTGTCCTCAATATAGTTTTTATCAGCTTTCTTGGAGACCAACAGGGATGTCTCACTATCTTGAACCTTATCTGCATTACTTCATTTACCATTACATAACAGGATACTCTTCTCCAATATTTTATCCACGTTCTAAAAGAGAAACAAACAAACACATCTCAGGTTTACAATGTAGTATATGAAACTCATTTTGGTAAACCGGTTCAGTAGTAAGGTGGACAGGATAACAACATGAAACAAACATATATCTATGTAGTATGGTCACTGTATGGTCTATATCATTCTAGTTTATGTTGCCAAATCAAGATAGATACAGTTCGAATCATATCTATTTAAGACAAAGTAGCATAGACAGAATATAAGTGTGGGAAACTACACAGCAATAACAACACTTGTAATGTGCATGGCATGAGAACATGACTGTTTATTCAATTGAAACTGAAATCAACATAGAGCAAGTTACAACAGCAAACAACCAAACACGTTGAAGAAACAGGTTTAAAACATACCTGTTGCGCCATTGGAGTTTCAATTGCATCCTTCAAATTTGAAATTGGTTGGTATCAGTAAATACAGTGATGCAAGAGCAAAGTAGTATGAACCATAGCTACGGAACCTGACCTGAGAACAATTCTTCTTCTGCTCTAAGCGTTGACTTCGGGTTCGGAGTGGTCGTCCTCGTGATTTGGGCACTGCAGTTGCCTTACTAACTGCTCGTGTTTGGGTGCTCTGTGGTGGAGACGGTGTTGTGTCGACGGGAACTGGGTGTCTATCTGCTGGGGTTGGGGTTAGAAGGGGTGTAGCTGGTTCTCTGTCCAACTGGGTAGGGGTACAATCTGCATGAGTGTGGGTTATGTGTGGTGGGGCTGATTCTTGGGCAAGTACAACCGTGGTTCTATCTGCATCGACAGGTAGCACGATCTTTTATGAAGACCGTGTTTTTACTCCCACAGATACTGCCATCACTCCCTCCAATTGAAATGGCTGATAAACAAGAAAAATAATTGAACGTACAGACATTGTAAGATAGACAGGTGCAATGGATAGTAGGGAAGAAAACAAGACATGAAATAATTCACATTTATGTTGTCTAACCAAATAGAATAGCAGGACATAATTTCACATATATGATGGCTAATTAAACAGGATATCATGACACAATTTCACATGTATGATGGCTAACTAAACAGGATAGAATGACATACTTCAAAATATGATGACTATGTAAACAGGATGACATGATATAACTATACGATGTGTCTATTAAACTGGTTGGCATGCCATAAATCACAAGCATGCCGATGATGGAAACATGATGGCATGATATAATTCACGGATAGAATGACATAATCTAAAATATGATGACTATGTAAACAGGATGAGATGATATAACTATATTATGTCTTTAGAAAATGGGTTGGCATGCCATAATTCAGATACATGTTGTCTATGTAAACATCATGGCATGACATAATTCAAATATATGATTTATATACTAAGGAAGTGAGCGGAGGGCAATTGTATATATGATGTGTCAACTAAGGAGATGGCATTCAATATTGTGTATATGATGTAAAAACTAAGCATTGCAATACAACATATGCATTATATGAGTAATATAACCCTGCCAAGTTTGAGCATACACCTCAGGGGGATAATAGGACTGGTCATCTGCCTCTAAATCCTCGTTTGAAGAGCTATCTGTAACCAGCAAGATATCTGCTTCAGCAGGTAGCATTGTCTGCTCTGAAGACCTTGTTTTCACTCTAGATTTCTCCATCACCAATTCAAATGGCTGATGCACAGGAAGAGCAGTTGAATACACAAACATTGTCGACAAAAGCAATGAGAAATACAAAAAAAGGATGGCATGATATAATTCACATATATGACGCTTGCCTAAACAGCATGGCATTGCATAATTCACATACATAATGCCTTGCAACAAGATAACATTGCATCATTCACATATATAATGTCTTGCAACAAGATGGCATTGCATAATTCACATATATGGTAATTAGACACTAAACAGGTGGCATTCACACAAAGCATGTCTAAACTACGCAAATGACATAGCAATGCAAGATACCATACACACGATATGAGTAACATAACCCTGCCAAGTTAGGGCATGCACCTCAGGGGGGAAATATGACTGGTCATCTTTCTCTGAATCCTCCTCTGAGGAGCTATCGGTAACCAACAAGACATGCGCTTCATCAGATAGCATTGTCTGCTCTGAAGACCTTGTTTCCACTCCAGATTTTTCCATGACCGTGTCGAATGGCTGATGCACAGGAAGAGTAATTGAATGTACTAAAATTGTTGACAAATTTAACACATAATAAAAAAATGATGGCATGATATAATTCACATATAAGATGACTGGCTAACCAGGGTGGCATTGCAAAATTCACATATATGATGCCTGGTTAGACAAGATGGCATTGCATGATTCACATATACGATAAAGAAACTAAACAGATGGCATTGACACAAAGCATGTCTAAACTAAGCAGATGATATCTTTAATGTATACAGTAAGCAATGCAAGGCACCATATGCATGATATTACCAACATCAACATGCCAAGTTAGAGCGAAGACCTCATGGGGTAAATAGGAGTGGTCTTCTCCTTCTGAATCCCCCTCAGAACATTTATCTTCCTCTTGATTACGATCCAAAATGGGTGGAGGGGGGGGCTGCCTTTGCGCCCACCATGCAACGACGTCTACATGAAATTTTATTGCCACGCAAGGCTCGTCTCTTTTGCTCTACATGATCAGTTCCATTGTGTACAATAACTGGCATGCATAGGAATAAAACATAGTGAGATTATGTAAGGAGTGCATGCACAAATCCAGAGTGATGGTAGCAAACTGTGGATAGACCCAAAACCAATGATAGCAGGCATATAATAGCTTTAGTTAAAAAATACAGATAATGGCTCCTTTAATGTTTGTTTGCACCCAACATGAAACTCATAGTAGACACCGAAGATTAACCAGATAGTAGACAGATAGTACTGATTGCTGCCCCAATATGTACCCCACAACCATTTAAATACTCAAGTTTCAGCATTAGTTTGGACTTGACTCGGAGTCTAATAGGTGAACACGACGATAATATAGCATGTCATCATATTAAGCGACGCATAACGTAAGCAGACACGGAAGAGTGCGACCTCTCTTGCGGACCCGTGTAGTCCTCAAGGTCATCTGCTTAGTTGATGATGGTAATGCAGTTGTCGTGGCTGCTGGCGGCGGGGAAGAAGATCCGAGGCGGCGAAAGACAGTCTCGAGAGCGGATCCCTGCTGTGGTGAACCCTTCCGTCGTTGGAGCAGCAGAGCTGGGGTGGAACACAGCGCCGCAGGAGCAGGACAAACCACACAAGGTTTTCTTTGACACATATCTGTAACAGAAGTAATTGAGTAAGGGCTTGTTTGAATTTAAGGATTCTAACAATGCAGGGATAGGAAATAGACAGGAATAGGATAGGAATGCACGTGCAAAACAGAGAATTTTAAAACACAGGATTTCTGCCAATCTGGGTGTTTGATTCACAACAATTGGAAGATCACAGGATGCAAAAAAGCATGGTGAGATTAAGTCAAACCACAAGAAAATGTACGGTTATAATGCTATTATGCTACTATCTCTTAGTCTTGTGCTTGATGAATAGGAATATGAAAAGGAGGAGAAGTGGAAATTAGAATTCCTACGGTTTTTCTTTTAAGGACACACTAAAGGAACAAATCCTACAGTTTTCCTTTGCTCCATTCCTTTGCACCAAATTCATGAAAAGTAGTACCATAGGAAACTTTCCAATTCCTATGTTTTTCATTCACTTTTCCTTTCAAGCACTGGCGATTCTAGTAGGCAGGCTTGAGCAAGGAAAATCCTACACTAAAAAAATGTTTTTGTGCTACTTATATTACTTTGGACCCAGGCCACTGCCATACTAGCTCAACTCCCAGGCCCATCGACAAATGCACAGCTCAAATGCGCAGAGATAAATAATGATGGCGTTCAAGAGAGTCCATCACGGATAGCTAAGTTACTTGGTACCTCACTGCTTGTCATATAGTAGGATAAAATAATCGTATTTCCCGTTACTACGAGAGCTCAGTGGACAATATATATAACATGTAGAGTAAAAAAGAGATGCAACAAGTGTACAACCTCTTTGGCGAAGCCATGTCGATCTCAGCGTGATTGGGTTGGCCGGTGAGGATGCTCCGGATGACTTTGCTGTCGGAGGAGGGGAAGAAGATCTTAGGCGTCTGGAGATGGAGCCCGAGGTACTGCTCCGCTATGATGGAGGGTTTCGTCGTTGGAGCAGCTCCGGTGAGTTGTACGACGCCGAGGCTAAAGCAGGACAAGAGAGACAACGAACAACGTTAACCTGATTGGAATTCTAATAGCATCTCAAGTACATGACGTAAAATACATAACCACAAAGTTCTAGATGTAAAATACATCAGCCGCTCATCTCTGAGCTTAACTGTCGAAACTGAACTTAACTGTCAAAACTGAACTTAACTATCGAAACTGAACCTAACTGTCGAAACTGAATTTTGCTGTCAAAACTGAATTTTGTTGTCGAAACTGAATTTTGCTGTCGAAACTGAACGCACTAGCAAGGTGAGGCTACGTCGGTCGACAGACTTTTTCATCTTTGGTCAGTCGATTTGCAGCAGTTGGATACGAAATCAAGGGCCTGTGGTTCATCTTCAACGTCCACCCCCCTGAGCTGCCAGCCCGCGGTCGGCGGTGCGCCGCCCCGCCCGCCCCGAAAACACTCCCACCGCCGGTCCGCCGCTGCCCCGGCCATCCCTCTAGGCCCCCCCGTGCCGAGCTTTTTCTCCGGCGATCCCCACGCCACCGCCCCGCCACCGCCGGCGACCACCGCCCCCATCCTGAACCCTAAGATAGATAGTGGGGTACCTCTCCGGCAACCCCCCTCCCTACTGCGGCTGGTTCTTCCATCACCCCGGCGAGCCACCCCTTGAAAATCGACTGACCCAAAAGTCGATTCAGTCGACTGAAGTGTAGCCAAATTGGAGCAGCATCGCAAGCAAGAGCAAGAGCGAGAGTAGCAGCGCGAGCAAGAGCAATAGCAAGAGCAGAACAGGCAGGGGATCGAGTGCAAGAGCAGAGCAGCAGCACGAGCGAGAGCTAAAGCAGCAGCAGCTCCTGCTGATGTGGACGTCGCCGCCGAGGGAGCGACGCCGTGGAGGAAGTGGCCGGCAACGCCGCCGTGGATGGAGCTGCGCTGTGTCAGCTCAGGACCGAGCGCTGGCAGCACCATGAGATCGAATCAAGAAGAAATTGCGGCGATTAGTGTACAACCTCTTTGGTGGCGCCGATTAGGCCATAGCTTCATCCGAGGAAACGGTGATGATGATGCTCTTCCGGTGGTGCAGGTGAAGACGGCGGTGTGGGAATGGAGGTGGCGCAAAAGACAAGGGGAACATCGGGGCAGCTCCTTGGAGGTGGAGGACGGGGTGGCTGAACCAGCGGGATGATGAGATCGACGAGGGATCCTCATCCAGTATGGTGGATGAGGGACGTCGAGGTGTTGCTGTGGACGACGTCGTCGGGGAAGAGGCTCCGACTGGGTGGCGGACGGAGCAGGGTGTGGGGTTTCGTCGCGGGTTTTCGCGGCCTTGGTGTTTGAATGGGTGGGCGGATGGGATGGCAGTGGGGAACCATGGCTTAGAGACGCGCTTGTCCGAAATGTGGGGTAAGTTACGAAAGTACCCCCCACCGATTTGAGGCGGTCTTTCGGTTCAGGGGTACCACGGGCATTTCACGTGTCGGGATTTCACAGGAGGTGGGAGTTTTCGCGCGCGTTGTAATTTCGGAATAGCAAGGCGCGGGTTGAGATGGAGGGAGTTGTCGGAGCACAACGAGACAAAGATATATCTTAAATATTTCGGGCTAACAAGGCGCAGGTTGAAGAGGCAGGAGTTTCGCAGCACGATAGACAGAGACACTAGCTTCAATTTTCGGCATAACAAGGCACGGCTTGAAATTCGGAAGAACAAGCTTAACGTGTACCAAAAAAAGACAATTTGCACCTCAACACGCACAACACACACACACACAAGCACCATTTAGACTAGAGTAAGGTACACGTGCATTGCACGCATGGGATTAGGCAACCAAATTATGAATAAATACCACATTATAGCATGCAAGCTTTGAGTCATATATGCATGATGTAGATGTTCGTTTAATTCTTATAGTTCATTTCATTCAAAATCATCTAGTTTTTATAAGAAAGCTAATCTATTTTAAGATTCATGGAATTGTGCGTTGTAAGACATAAAGTAAAAACAAATAATGGCAAATCATGTAGAAAAACATTTGGGCAATTCTGATACGGAAGATTCTAGAACAAATAAGAAGTGCTTGTGTTTTGATGTTTGTGCATTATGCTTAAGTTCAACCATGGAGTCTTCTAGATTATACATGTGGCGAAATCTGGTGGAATCTAGATGATATCCAACGGCCAATAGTGCTCAAATTTGCCATCTTTGGACCATCGGATTCGCCTCATCCAACGACCATCTTTCAAAGTTAAAGTTACCTGCACACAATATAAAAAATATAATATATATATATATGGGGGGTATAGATATAGATATGTGATGCGAAAGTCGCCCATCATCTCCAATTAGAATAGTGTGTCCATGCACGGATGCGACGTGGGCAAATGATGTCTGCCATCGGTATCTCAAATTCGAACCAATCTGACCTTGTTCAATGTGTATACATTACAACATGCTCGTTTCCAAACCACACCGCACAGATCTCCGTTATATTCATGCATGCATGGGTTTCAAACATCAGGATCTCTTATTCAAATATTTGAATTCAACTTTGCATTGATTATGACCTCACCTATTCTTTTACACCCACACAGTAATCTTCTCTTTATAATTGTACCACTAACTTTCTCTCGTGCATGCATGCACACACACTACCAGTCGGCATTATCTATCGCACACATGCAATCTTTTTCTTCAGGTCGGTCTCCCATGAAGGCACACACCCACACACATCCCCCTCTCCATCATACCGGGCATTCTTTATCTCTCACGCGTGCATGCGCAATGATCGATGTTCCTCTATGTACATGTGTATATAGCTAGGTCTTTCATAGTTTTCCACACAAACCGATCAATCGATATATCCAGTGAGGTCTCACCCTCTTTCCCACGTCCACATCGATCAATCTATACCTCTCTATATAGGATTAACATAAATAGCTAATACACGGACATTAATTATATATCCAACGTCCCCCTCTCATCATCCATGCCTTCCGCTTCATCTCTCAGACGCGTGCACAATGGCGAAGACAGGGGGCAGTAAGGGCCCTGCCCCCCTGACACGACTATATATCGTGGCTAACATGAATGTGATCATTAGACAATTGCTGCTAAAAAAGGTTTAATTTCATGAATTGACCCTCCTCGTAAAGGATTAGCAATGCTTGGCCCCCTAGCTCATTTATTTTTCATGGCTCCGCCACTGCGTGCAACAGAGCACGTGTTCGCCCCCTCTCTCTAAATATCGATCTCGCACTTGTGCATTCCTTCATAGTCTCTGTCGGTGTCAAAACCGGCGGATCTCGGGTAGGGGGTCCCGAACTGTGCGTCTAGGCGGATGGTAACATGAGACAAGGGACACGATGTTTTACCCAGGTTCGGGCCCTCTTGATGGAGGTAAAACCCTACGTCCTGCTTGATTGATATTGATATTGTGGATGTTTACAAGAGTGGATCTACCACAAGATCAAGGAGGCTAAACCCTAGAAGCTAGCCTATGGTATGATTGTAATAGTTGTTGTTGTGGTTGTCCTACGGACTAGAGCCATCCGGTTTATATAGACACCGGAGAGGGCTAGGGTTACATAGAGTCGGTTACAATGGTAGGAGATCTACGTATCCGTATCGCCAAGCTTGCCTTCCACGCCAAGGAAAGTCCCATCCGGACACGGGGCGAAGTCTTCAATCTTGTATCTTCATAGTCTTGGAGTCCGGTCGATGATGATAGTCCGGCCGATGATAGTTCGGCTGATGATGGTAGTCCGGCTATCCGGACACCCCCTAATCCAGGACTCCCTCAGTAGCCCCTGAACCAGGCTTCATTGACGATAAGTCCGGCGCGTATATTGCTTGGCATTGCAAGGCGGGTTCCTCCTCCAAATGATAGAAGATTGTGAACACCAGGATAGTGTCCGGCTCTGCAAAATAAATTCCACATTCCACCGTAGAGAGAATAATATATACACAAGTTCAATCTGCTGACGTTTTTTGCGGCATGACGTCACGCCACTACCAAGCCATTACTTGAATCGTTTTTTACTCTACCACCTCAGCGCATTTAGCGAAGCGGTTTCCTTGGCACGTCTTGTCGAAGCAGAGATCGTGTTCCCCCTTAATCCGGGATTCTCATCAATACGGACGTGGGTAACCCAACCGCGCCATTGATGGTGACGCTTGGGGGATAAGCGAGTTTTACCAGGCCGGTGGGGGACGCGTAGACTTCGCCCGCCCATATAAGGGATAAGGATTCACCTTTTCACCTACGCCTTCTTCCTCCTTTGCTTATCCATCTCCGCGCACTCGAGCTCCAGCGCCCAAGCCCGCACATCTCGTCTCAACCTTCCCCAGTTATGTCCGGAGCGGGAGGAAAGTGGATGACCTCCTCCGTTACGGAGGAGCACATCGAAAGACTGCGTAGCGCCGGCTACTTGTCCGGCGACATCGCGCACCGGCTGCCCAACGAGGGGCAGCTCATCCCCACCCCAGGCCCCATGAGAGGGTCGTTTTTCTTCACCACTTCTTCCGCGGACTGGGTTTTCCACTTCACCCCTTTGTCCGGGGGCTCATCTTCTACTACGGCCTGGATTTCCATGATCTGGCACCGAACTTCATCCTCAACATCTCGGCGTTTATCGTCGTGTGCGAGGCCTTCCTCTGCATCCAGCCCCACTTCGGCTTGTGGCTCAAGACCTTCAATGTCAAGCCGAAGGTAGTGAAGGGCACTCAAGCGGAGTGCGGAGGCACCATGTTGGGCAAGATGCCCAACGTCCTTTGGTTCGAAGGGGCCTTCGTGGAATCCGTCAAGGGGTGGCAATCGGGGTGGTTCTATATCACCGAGCCGCGCGACCCTAAGTGGGCGGCGGCCCCCGAGTTCAGATCTGGTATCCCCGCGCAGCTCACCTCCTGGAAAGAGAAGGGCTTGCTGTGGGGTAGTTCGGAGGAGCTGACGGGACTCCAAGCCTGTATCCAGAAGCTGGTGAAGAAGCTCAGGCTGGTTAACGTGGTCCAAGTCATGCTCGTCCGCCGGATTCTCCCATGCCAAGAGCGGGCATTCAATCTGTGGGAGTTCAATCCGGAACAGCACCAGGCGCTGAGCGGGATCTTCGACACGACGTACAAAGGCGCCTGGAGGGTGCTATTTAAGGGCGCCGAAGCCCCCGCATCCGCGACTGAAGATCGCGGATTTCGCTCGCAGCGCCAAGCCAATGAGGTAAGTGATTCTACCCCTTGACGGGACACTTGCTTTTCATAGTTTGACTCTATGCGGGTTTTAATTTCCCCTTTTCCTTTGACAGGACTGGATGAGGAAGGCGGAGCAGATTATCTGCCCGGCTCCTATGCCAGAAAACCCAGTAGACGCCCGTCTAGCGAGGCTGCTGGTTCCGGCACCGCACGTGGTGCCGGAGAAGAAGGCCAAGAAGGAGGCCACGGGTGCTCGAAAGAGTTCCCGTTTTCAGGTGTCCGACGACTCCGGGGCGGACTCCTCCCCGAAAACGAGGAGGAGAAAGAGGACTCTCTCCCAGAGGAGGGAGAGAGGAAGAGGAAGGCTTCCCCAACAGGGGAGGCCGAAGGGTCCAAGAGGGGAAGGACTATTCCCCCGGACAGCTCCGCCAACATCAACGTTGGCGAGGAAGAATGGCCTTCAAGGGCCAGGCCTCCAGCGAGATCGTAAGTATCCGGACTCCTGAGTGATTTATGATTTCTTTTTCTGCGTCACATAGTGTCATTCTGATGCCGCATGCTGCCTGTAGTCCGGCCAATGATGATCTCCCCTCTTCATCGAGCGGATCGTTGGCTCCGTCGGATGTAGACTCCATCCCGACCGCCTCCACCCCTCGCGACATCGAGGACGCCGAGGTGGGATCCCAAGAAGGGACCCATCAGGGGGAGGCTCCGGAGGCGCCACAAGGCATCCTCCCGGACTTTGCGCCGGACTCCATATCAGAACCCGTAGTGGTTCCGGAGTCCGGCCGGCGGCCCCTTCGCACGAAGGGCAAGACCGTGACGCCGGCGGCTTCCGTCCAACCGGAGGCGCCGGGAAATTTGTTGGAGGCGCTGCAGAGGGCTTCCATCGAGGAAGAACACCGCACTATTATGAGTGCGGTGATTCAGAAGGTGCAGCTCGCCAAGAGCGGGCTGACCGAAGCCTGCAGTAGCCTTCTATCAGGCTTTGAGGTAAGAAGTTAAAAATATGCAATGTAATACCGCATAGACAGTAGCCCCTGATGCTCGGTTCGGTGTTCGGAAAGAAAAGCCGAACTGAGGATCTGAAAAAAAAAGATATACGCAGGGTTGCTAAAAAATTATGTCAATATGGGTTGCAGGCTGCGCTGCTGACCTCTGCCGCACTGACTGCGGAGGTCGGTGCTTTGAAGCAGGAGCTCGAGCGGTCCGAGCAAGAGCTCGGCCGCGCCAAGAAGCAGCTCCAGGACAAAGAGGGTGAGTAACACCACTTTGAACTTGTACCTTACAGAAAAGGATTTAGGTTGCAACAAAAAATAACAAGGATAACATGGGTACTGCAGGGGCCACGAATGAGGTGGCGACCCTGAAGGAGGCCGTGTCTGCGGCCGAACGCAATGCGGCCGCGGAACGGGCAGAGCGAGAAAAGCAGGAGGCGCGGGTGGCGGTGGTTCAGCAAGAGCTCCAGGCTCTCATGGAAAAGCATGAGAGTTTGGAGCGTGACTCAAAGACTCGAGAGTCCGAGCTTGCCTCGGCTCTCGAAAGTGCCAAGACTGCCAAGGCCGATGCCCATAAGTCCCTTCAGGAGATTGAGTTGGTGAGGAAGATAGCGGCGGGTAAGGCATTTTTCATGCAAAGCAAGCATGTGAATGTAAATTACGTGTTACTTACCCGAATTCGGAGCTCTCCAGGGGCGTTTGCAGATCTGCCTCGCAGCGTGTCTGATGCCGCCGCATTCTACCGAGCCGAGGAGGGGAGCTCAACGGAGAAGGTCTTCTGGTCTCAGTATGCTGAGGCCGGCCATCCGGTGCCCCCTAGCGACCAGCTGAAGCAGCTGGTCGAGCTCCACAAGGTGGCCGAGCAGGCCATGAAGGGCCTCATAGTCCGGCTGTGGCCTGGAGAGGCCATGCCTGGGAGCTACTTCGGTCTCGTGCGACGGTTGGTGGATGTGTGCCCCTGGGTGGAGGTTATCAAGCGCTCCGCCTGTATTGAAGGTGCTCGTCGGGCCCTTGCCCGCGCAAAGGTGCATTGGGGCAAGCTGGATGCGGAGAAGCTAATCACTGACGCGCCACCAACGGGCAAGGAATATCGTACGCCCGAGATGTACTATAAGACTGTCCTGAAGGGTGCCCGCAAGATTGCGGATGAGTGCCCCAGGGATGTAATTATTGAGTAAATTCGCAATGTGTTATCCTGTGCGCTGAAAACTTTGTTCATATGCGCTAAGCAACGCTTGTTAATTTAAAATATTACCTTCTGTGCGGCCGTTTATTAAATCTGAGAGATGGCAAGTCGTTGGCTTCAGCCCCCATGCCACGAGTGCTGGGGTGTTCGGGATAAACTTGAGCACTCTTGTTCCCATTTTTGGGTCCATCTAGGGAGGCGCTCAACACAACGAACAAGGCAACCGGACTTATAGTGCTTGAACACTCTCACTTAGCCATAGAATTCTATAATTTTAAATTTCGGCGAAGCCCCTAGTATTCGGAAGACCGAATTAGGGGCGCTATCCACGCCTTCGTCGGACATTATCCGGAACTTCGCTCGAAGCGGCGTAGGTCTTTAAGGACCCGAAAGGACCTCTCGAACAGCGACCAGTCTCTCGCCTTATCATGACGGTCAGTTTTAGCTTTCTCCACTAAGGCGTTAACCCGGCTCAACCGGGGCGCAATCGCAGTGGTTCTCCCAGTGCTACCTTAGCCGATAGAACGGAAACGTAAGGTGCCAAACATGGGAGCCGGGCAAACCCAACTATTGACCCAAGACATGATTCGGAGCCGATTCATATAATGCTATAAGTTCGGGGTGCCGCACTTGTGAAAGTGTGCGGACTTTATCACACCGTAATGCGGGGAATATAAGCCCCTGGTGTATTTGGCCGTACCAAAATGTACGGATGCAACATGTCGTAAATGAACATATATATAAGGTAATGCAATTATGGGCAAAAAGTGCTGCATTTTATTCGAGAAGATCTGCTATGAGTGCGGAATGATACAAATAGTGCGAAAAGCAAGGGATTGGACGAATTAAAGGCGTCTCCCTCCAGGGGTAGGCCGCGGAATGGTGTATTTAACAAATTTAATGCTCGTAATGGAGACCACCTGAGTGTTCGTCGCAGCCTTTGTCCCTCCCTGGCTGTTGCATCATGAGTTCGGCAGGTTCGCCGCCGGACAGAGTTCTGTATAAAAAAGAGAGAAATAAAAGATAAAAAAGAGCGACACACTTGGTAGCCCCTGGTGTGGTCGAGCCGCACTCTGGGTCTGTTGTGGTTGTGCCTCTCCCCCTATGCCCATGGTATCTCCAGGGCGTATTTATGTACGCGGAGAGTTTGTCTTACAATTGTGCGAGGGCTGGGGTTGAGGCCGCATTGCTACGCGTGCTCGGAACGTGCCAGGTGGTCTTGGTTGATGTTGCTCCGGGCGCGTTTGGCCGTGTCCGGTCGTTTAACGGCCGGACTCGAGAATTGCCTTAAAAGGCTATTCTGTACTTCTGCCGCGAGAGCCGCTGTATGTTCCTCCGTTCGGAGGGAGCGTTCCGTGTTTCCATTGACCGTGATGACTCCATGAGGGCCTGGCATCTTGAGCTTAAGGTATGCATAATGCGGCACCGCGTTGAATTTTGCGAACGCGGTTCGTCCGAGCAGAGCATGATAGCCACTGCGGAATGGGACTATGTCGAAGATTAACTCCTCGCTTCGGAAATTATCCGGGGATCCGAAGACCACTTCCAGTGTAACTGAGCCTGTACAACTGGCCTCGACACCTGGTATGACGCCTTTGAAGGTTGTCTTTGTAGGTTTAATCCTTGAAGGGTCTATGCCCATCTTGCGCACTGTATCCTGATAAAGCAGGTTCAGGCTACTGCCGCCGTCCATCAGGACTCTCGTGAGGTGAAATCCATTGACGATTGGGTCTAAAACCAATGCGGCGAATCCGCCATGGCGGATACTGGTCGGATGGTCTCTTCGATCGAAAGTGATCGGGCAAGAGGACCATGGTTTGAATTTTGGGGCAACTGGCTCCATCGCGTATACGTCCCTTAGTGCACGCTTCCGCTCCCTCTTGGGGATATGCGTTGCGTATATCATGTTTACCGTCCGAACTTGAGGGGGGAATCCCTTTTGTCCTCTGTTGTTCGGCGGCCGGGTCTCTTCCTCGTCATCGTTGTGTAGTCCCTTGTCATTGTTTTCGGCGATTAATTTGCCTGCCTGCTTGAATACCCAACAATCTCTGTTGGTGTGGTTAGCTGGCTTTTCGGGGGTTCCTTGTATTCGACAGGAGCGGTCGAGTATTCGGTCCAAATGGGACGGGCCCGGAGTGGTTCTTTTGAATGGCTTCTTCCGTTGACCAGGCTTGGAGCCTCGGAATCCGGCGTTGACTGTCGTATCCTCATTGCTGTCGCTGTTAATGCGGCGTTTGTTTTTGTTTTGACGCGACCTGCCATTGCGGTCCTTGGTATCCGGACTGCCAGCGTTTTTGCTGAGGTTGTTGCTGCGAGCTAGCCAGCTATCCTCTCCCGCACAGAAGCGGGTCATGAGTGATGTGAGGGCTGCCATGGATTTCGGCTTTTCCTGTCCTAGGTGCCGGGCCAGCCACTCGTCGCGGATGTTATGTTTGAAGGCAGCGAGGGCCTCTGCATCCGGACAGTCGACGATTTGATTTTTCTTTGTTAAGAACCGTGTCCAGAATTGCCTGGCCGATTCGTCTGGCTGCTGGATTATGTGGCTTAGGTCATCTGCGTCCGGTGGTCGCACATACGTGCCCTGGAAGTTGTCGAGGAATGCGGCTTCCAGGTCTTCCCAGCATCCAATTGACTCTGCGGGCAGGCTGTTAAGCCAATGCCGAGCTGGTCCTTTAAGCTTGAGCGGGAGATATTTGATGGCGTGAAGATCGTCGCCGCGGGCCATATGTATATGGAGGAGATAATCCTCAATCCAAACCGCAGGGTCTGTTGTGCCATCGTAGGATTCGATATTAACGGGTTTAAACCCTTCAGGGATTTGATGATCCATTACTTCGTCAGTGAAGCATAGTGGGTGTGCGGCGCCTCTGTATTGAGCAATATCGCGATGTAGCTCGAGAGAGCGTCGTCTGCTGTGTTCGGCCCGGCCGGAGTAGTTGTATCCGGCGCGACGGTATTCGTCGTGGGTCTTGGGGCGCCCACGTGATCCATAGATAGATCTGGATTGTCTTGCCTTGTCCTCCAATATATCCCGCAAGTCCGGCGCGTTCCCCCGTGGCTTCATGCTTTTTGAGCGATGCCGGGGTACGGTTTTGGTGGAGGGCTTGCACGCCTCTCTGTCCCGGCCACGAGGTGGTCGGTCTGCCGTATTGTGCGTTGGTGATGCAGGTTTGTATGCTTCCTCCTCTAGTCGGGGGAGCAACTTGCGTTTTGGGTAACTTTTGGAGGGGCGTTCGAGTTCATACTCTTCGGCCGCGAGGACCTCGGTCCATCTGTCGGCCAGTAGGTCTTGATCAGCTTGAAGCTGTTGCTGCTTTTTCTTTAGGCTGTTTGCCGTGGCCATTAGCCTGCGTCTGAAACGCTCTTGTTCGACGGGATCCTCAGGCACGACGAATTCGTCGTCGTCGAGGCTTGCCTCGTCTCCGGAGGGAGGTAAGTAATTATCATCCTCGACCTCTTCGTCTGCCGCCCTCTCGTGAGGGCTTGCTTCTGCCTCCTCCTGCGCTGGATCGTGCTGGAGGGGGTGTCTTCGGCACTTTCTGGGGTGTTATTATCTCCTGTGCCGGAATCTCCATTCTTGCTGTGGCGGGATTTAGAGCGGCGCCGCTGATGTCGGCGCTTGGGCTGTTTCTTTAAGGAATCGGCCTCCGTTGCTTCTTCGCCGTCCCCATCTTTTGGGGTGTCCACCATATATATGTCGTATGACGAGGTGGTCTTCCAGTGTCCTGTAGGCACTGGTTCTTGATAGTCTCCGGCATCGTCGTCCATACCGTCGATGTCTTCGGAGTCGTAGTCGAGTACGTCGGTTAGATCGTCGACGGTGGCTACGAAGTGGGTGGTGGGTGGGCCCTGAATTTCTTCGTCGTCCGCATCCCAACCATCCTGGCCGTAGTTCGGCCAGGGCTCTCCGGATAGCGAGAGATGCTTCAGCGAATTTAAGATATCGCCGAAGGGTGAGTGCTGAAAGATGTCCGCAGCGATGAATTCCATGATCGGCGCCCAGTCGGATTCGACCGGCAGGGGTGCAGGAGGTTCGGAGTCCGGCAGAGAGTCCGGCACCTCGGAGTCATGAGCTTTATGCGAGACAAGGTAAGTGTTCGGCTCCATCGCCGTAGAAGTTGCAGCTCCCGAGGCGGTGTCCAGCCATCCGTCCTCGATCTGAGCGATCGGCTCCGGACTATGGGCCGGAGCGGATTCGTGTGCGGCCTCCAAGGTGCTGTCCGGCGGCAGAGTTAGGTCGTGCCCATCGTGACAGTGCGGCACGCTCGGCTGTGGCTCAGATCCATCGAAGATCAAGTCCCCGCGGATATCGGCCGTGAAGTTTAGGCTTCCAAACCTGACCTGATGGCCAGGGGCGTAGCTTCCGATCTGCTCCAGATGGCCAAGTGAGCTGGCCCGCAGTGCGAAGCCGCCGAATACGAAGATCTGTCCGGGGAGAAAAGTCTCACCCAGGACTGCGTCGTTGTCGATTGAAGAGGCCATCAAGCCTATCGGTGACGACACAGAGGAACTCTCAATAAAAGCACCAATGTCGGTGTCAAAACTGGCGGATCTCGGGTAGGGGGTCCCGAACTGTGCGTCTAGGCGGATGGTAAAAGGAGACAAGGGACACGATGTTTTACCCAGGTTCGGGCCCTCTTGATGGAGGTAAAACCCTACGTCCTGCTTGATTGATATTGATATTGTGGATGTTTACAAGAGTGGATCTACCACGAGATCAAGGAGGCTAAACCCTAGAAGCTAGCCTATGGTATGATTGTAATAGTTGTCGTTGTGGTTGTCCTACGGACTAGAGCCATCCGGTTTATATAGACACCGGAGAGGGCTAGGGTTACATAGAGTCGGTTACAATGGTAGGAGATCTACGTATCCGTATCGCCAAGCTTGCCTTCCACGCCAAGGAAAGTCCCATCCGGACACGGGGCGAAGTCTTCAATCTTGTATCTTCATAGTCTTGGAGTCCGGTCGATGATGATAGTCCGGCCGATGATAGTTCGGCTGATGATGGTAGTCCGGCTATCCGGACACCCCCTAATCCAGGACTCCCTCAGTCTCCCTCCACTCGGCCCCTCGCACCATCTTCTAGCCGCCCACCGGATTTTGCCACATGTACAATCTAGCAGACTCCATGGTTGAACTTAAGCATAATGCACAAACCTCAAAACAACAGTGGTTCTCTTTTGTTCTAGAATCTTCCGTATCATAACTGCCCAAACTTTTTTTCTAGTTGAATTGCCATTATTTGTTTTTACTTTATGTTTTACAATGCACAATTCCATGAATCATAAAATAGAATAAGGGCTTCTTTGATTCAAAGGATTCTCAAAGGAATTTTGGAGGATTCTAATCATTAGGAATTTTTCCTATCTTGGTTGTTTGATTCGTAGGATTGTAAACCATAGGAATTTTTTCACATGATTCATTTGCACTAGATTTCATAGGAAACATCCCATCCACTCAAACCTCTGAAAGAATTCTGCGTTTTTTCTATGCACAATCAAACACTCGTACAATCCTGTAGGATTCAAGACGACATTCCACTATAATCCCATGTTTTTCCTCTTCATGCGTTCTTAGCTTTTTTATAAAAACTAATTGATTTTGAATGAGATGAACTATAAGAATTAAACGAAGGGCTACATTACGCATATATGACTCAGAGCTTACATGCTATAGTGTGGTATTTATTCATAATTTGGTTGCAAAATCTGATGCATGTAATGCACATGTACCTTACTAGTACTTCGAGTATGTGCAAAACACGTAAATTAGAATACCAATGGTACTCTACACAGTGTCTCTCTTACAGTTCATGAAGCCACGTGGCACATGTGGAGGCGTTGTCGCGACCTCCTTGCGTGGATTGATCACAGTGACGTGCTGCTGGTTCCAGAAGAATGTACTCGTCCTCCCTGAGCCATACTGGCAGTACATGCACGAAGCGAAGATGTGCACGCACGCCACGCACGCACTCATTCCCTCGCACGCACACGCGGGTACACGGGCGGATGCAATTTTGTTCCAAGATCCACCCCATGTGATAATTTGACGCGTGTAAAGTCGTTCACTTCATTGATGGTCTATTAATACAGCGCATGCAAATTGAGTGGACGTGAGGGCGAAAGAAAGACATTATTATTCCACTGCGCGCATGCGAGTAGTTAAATCGTGGGTTGCTAGTAGTACTTCCATTGGTCTCCTTCGTATTTTGTGCCAATTTTTGACAGTAACATAATATTTACGCATTTGAGCAGTGTAGTATTTGAAATTTATGTTCCGCTAAACTCATCGGGAGCCGTTTCGGGCCTTGAAACCAAAACTATCAATTAATCTTTACCTTGTTCCCATCACATTCGAAAGCCTGCTCACATCTACTAGTACGTACCAAACCTGAACGTGTTCCCACTATGCAGGTATTAGTACTACTAGTGCTAGTACTTAGGTTATAAAAAGGGGAACTACCTAACCGAAAATTACTCTACCTTTCCTCCTCATAAGTGCTTCTTCTTCGTCCGTCGTTGCCATGGCTGGTGAGCAGAGCTCTAGGTCGAGAACTACTCGTAACAAGGGAGCGGCAACCAAGGCTGCGAAAAAAAAGAGGGCTCGCCGCCACACAGAGACCTCAAAAGATCTCTCACGGGCAGGTGATGGCTCCCAGGAGCGCCCTAGCCGCGGAGGCGAACATGCCGAGCCGGCGGAGCTGGAGTCGTTATCCCGCGACGGCATGCCCGATCAGCTCAAGAAGCACCTCAATAAGCAGAAGGAGTGCATCCAAGGCTTGATGGAGTTGCTGACGGAGAGCCTCGGCGACATGCCCGCTGAGCTCAATCAACAGGGGGAGTTGACCGCCGGCTTGGTGATGCTGCCGAAGAAGAGCATTGCCTCGGAGAAGAAGGCGATCGGCGAAATCCTGCGACTTCAGGAGGACAAGGCGAAGCTCTGCCACGAGATCGACCTGTTGAAGGAGAAGAATGCCGGCTGGAAGAAGCTGCATGAGAATAGTAGTTCCTCAATGAAGATGCTGCAGGCCCTCGTCATGGAACAGAAGGAGGAGTTGGCGAAGCTCCGCATCGAGCACCCGGCTGCTGTCAAGGTACGTAATGCGGCCATGGAACAAATGATGAAGGCTCACCTCAAGAAATCCCGCGTCATGGACAGAATGAAGAAGATGGCGGAGGAGACGCGCAAGGAGATGGAGGTCGTGGAGGCGATGAAGAAGAAGTTACGACTCCGCGGCGAATTAGATCATTTGGGGTGATAATCTTCCTTCTTCTTTTGCTGTTGTGTTTCATCTTTTGCTTCGGGTGTTTCGCCGCACGTGTCACGTTCTCTGCGAGGCATAAATAGAACAATGGTTTTTGTTTTTTGAGGGAATGAATAGAACAATGCTAACAATCAGATGACTAGCAAATTAGATCATTTTTTATCTCCATATGGCACTGGGCTGCCGTGTTTCATGCTCCTCCGTCGCAGTACTACTCCAGTGGAAAACTTGAGTATATCGCATGGTTCTTTGCTCCTCCTCGATCAGGTCGTCGGTGCATTTATACGAGCAGTCAAATCACAAGGCCCCGCCTTCCAGCAGTAATGAGCCGTCAAATTACAAAGGCCCTCGCCTCTCGTGAAACCGACCAAGCTAGACTGCCCCGCCCTCTAGCCTTTTAAAAAATGTATACTTTTGTACAACAGTAGTATAGATGGATTGCGCCATGGAGCAAAACTTGAAAAAAAGGTGGTACATATAGAGAGCGCTCGTCGCCAAATTATGCATATAGTACTATTAAAAAGGCTAGTCACAATAATGGTGTCCAGCACAACCCACCCCTCAAATAAAACTAAGCACCCTGGAATTCTTTGACAAAACTAAGCACCCTGAAATTCTTTGACAACTAAACTGCTAGCTATATGATTTTGGCCATATATATTGTATGTATATAATGTGAAGAAACGAGTGGTAGTACTATACCAACTAAAAGATGAAATGTAAGAAATACTAGTATGTACTTACTTAAGAGTTAAAGTAACAAGAAGAAACATAGCATAGTTCTGCTGGGGGCTCAGCACAACACACCCCTCAAATTAAATTAAGCACACCTGAAATTAAACTTTGCAACTATTCCGGTAGACACTGCATTAGAACCACCATGAGCAACGACACTGCCACCTTACTCGGAGTCCTCATCCACGTCCTCGACTTCGTCCTTGTCCCTCTTCCTCTTGGCCGATACTTCTTTGCTTGAACCACCAACTTGGCTGTTGCTCTTCATCCAACCCTTGTAGATATTGAAACAAAGGTAGCCATCCATTGCAGCATACTGGATGTGGTCTATATCTAGTACATTCCGCTGCCATGCATGACGATGAAACGTGTATGGAGGTTTCTCCAGTTTACCGTATGAAGGATGAACCATGGCTCCTGCCAGGGTCAGCATTGAAGGCTGATGAGAGGACACCAGCCAATTCTTTTGGAGGTCGAAGGTGTTGCCTACAACGAGGCCTATCCGACGCAGGACTTCTTTGTCGTTACCAAAGTCTACAGTAACGAATTTGACTAGGTTGCTCTCGAGGAAGTCCTTAAAATCCTGGCACTCAACGTCGGCATGGCATATGTGGTAGACCAAGCATAAGTCATGCACACAAACCTGGATCATGGCGGGCTTCTTCCTCTCCTCGTCCTTTAGATCCTTCTCTCGTCCCACGACTGTGGTGTACTCAACATCTAGCCCAGCGACCCACTCATCATCTGAGTCTTCGAACATGCGTATGAAGCAAGAAAGGCATCCTTTCACCGTCGCGGAAGAACGGGTGTAGATCACGTCGAACTCATCGTCGGTGATGGTTCTAACCTTGTACTCACCGCCGATCGGGGAGATTTGGGGCGCCATGGATTTGGGAGGAGGGTTAGGATTAGTGGAACTGCCGTAATGTACTAATGTGAATGGACGAGACGACTAGGAGCGAACCGCCGTAGTATTAAAGGACGCGCGGGAACGAGTAGGAGCAAACTGCCAGCATGCGAACGGCAGGGTAGTGGCTTTCCATTCTCCCATGATACGGGCTTCCGAGAGCCCTTGGATCGGAGATCGAACGGTTGCATGGCGTGATTCTAGACCTATGGGTGAATATCCTATCCTGGAGGGTTATTCTAGAAATTTTCAGCAACTTAGCATGCGACCGTTTGATCTCAGATCCAAGGGCTGCCAGCAGCCCGTATCATGGTCGCGCCTACCATGACCGTTGCGTCGCTCGCGTGGTCGCGCCCTTGGAGATTTAACACGGTGCGTTAGGCTGTCTGATGTTGGCATGTCATACATAGTCATCACTTAGTCACTCATACTACAACAAGGTTGGCTATAAGGTTGGCTATAAGTGTATTATTTTTTTACTCCTCTCTATCTCTTTCTTCGTACTCCCTCCATCCCATAATATAAGAACGTTTTTGACACTAGCTAGTGTAGTGTCAAAAACGTTCTTATATAATGGGACACAGGGAGTACTAGTATTTATTGAATTTGCCAAGGAGTGACCTCTTCCAATGAAATGATGTTGCTAAGTTTGCTTAATTTAATTAGCTATAGACTCAAAATTGTCTTTTCACCTAGGTACACGCGCTTAGCACCGTTTCTTCCTTGGGTCACCAAACTAGTCTCTCTCTTCTTGATTAACTTGCCACATCAGACTTTATGCCTATGTGGCAAGCTTAAGCACCTATAGGAGCCAGTAAGTACAATAGTGCGCTTTACATGGCATTTTTGCATATGTGGAGGAAAGAGAGGCAAGGAAAAAGTGGAGAAGTGGGCTCTCATGCAAGAGCCAGCCTCTACTACTACATGGTGTAGCATTGGGAGAGGCACCTGTATGGAAGTGGTCAGGAATCGGGAGACTCACGCCGGTCGTAGCGCCGCAGTTAAAATGATAATGGCAAGTCAAATCACGGGGCCCCACCTATCCAGCAGTAACTCGCTGTCAAATCACACAGCCCTACATTTGCAGCAGCCTACTCCTTCATCTTCTCGCGTCTCTGTCGAACCGACTAGGCGGAACTGTCCCGCCGCCTACCGAGCAGGAAAAGCCCCGCCCTCGACTTTTAAATAATATACAAATACTAATTTTGTATCCATGGATTGCGCCCGCGCCATGGAGCAAAGCGTCTAGAAAATGGCGGTACACATGTACGGAGTATACAACACGCCCGTCACGTTCGTGTTGCACCCCAGACGGTCGGTCGGTCTGGCACGCTACTCTCCGGATGGAACGCGCATCATATTGCGTTCGCACACACATGTGGGACGACAATTGAGAACCGACCATAGGCACACTCCCTGGCCCCGCAAGTCGGGTGACTTAATAGAAGAGGGAGACAAGCGATAGTACTAGAGAAGTGTTGTACTACGTTGGTGCCTAGACGATCCCTGCAAGACATGGAAGATCAGTTCGTCCATGCATGTGACCAGACTCCAGCAGACACGCCTGGATTGGCTATCGTCTACATATCGTGCAGGCTGTGTTGTACATGGCTGTAGTTGTGGTGAGAAATCTAAAAAAAGGTTTCTTGTCATCTCGCAAAATTATGTGTCATGTGCTTCGGATCACTGCGAGGGTTAAACAGCGACAACTGAGTTGGGCTAGTCATTGGGGGCACATGCATGAATAGTGACTACTCGGCTGCCATCTAGGTCAAGTCGGCTATGTTAATTAGGACATCTATAGACGGACCCCTTTTCTACGAGTTTATCTTTAATTTCAGCTTTGTTCCTCGTCTAGTTTGTCCGTCGGGATTCATGTTGTCTCCTTTGGGCAGTGAGGTTATGATTTCTTGTCATGTGGTATTTTTTCGTGTTATATGTTATAATCCGGCGCTTCAGATCAAAATGACGACAACTGCGCCTCCAGGCCACGTGCATGAAGACTTCTCGACAGTCATTGACGAGGTCAAGCCGGCTCCGGTAGACAAAAGAAAACTAAGTACTACTCCACTATATAGGCAGGAGCCTCCGCGCTTGCTTGCTAATGTTGCTCTCTTCACACTGCCTCGGCCTCTCCAGATCTAAACACGACAGCGGTGGCCACACACACACTCTCTCTCTCTACTCACCACTGGTCACAGATCCAGCCTGATCCTCTCCGCCGGGGAAGGCGAGAAGGTGCAACGTTCATGCAGTCGTCCTCGGCGACGGATCTTACCCACTGCTGGGCGCGTCCCGATCAGCCTGCCTTGCCGTTCTCTCCCAAGCACCACTGGCGAGGGAGGGCCTCCGACCCCTTCTTCCTTGCTGCCGTAGTGTGGGCAGATCCGGCTTCCCGCCGCCCACCTAGCGACATCCCGGCGACCATCAGGTATAACTTTCTTTGAAACCAGCCTTGCTCTACTTCCCAAGCTCCTGACGTCGCTGCATTTGTAACTTTTACTATTTCTCAGGGGCCCTCGTAGATAGGATCGATTGGCTGTTCGAAAACCACCTAATTTTTTTACATTTAAGAGGTAAAACTAGTTCATTCACTCGAATCTAGTACTACTTGGTTCAAACAAGCAAGGAAGGGGTGGGGGTGGGGGAGGATTTGCTACCTGAATCTAGGACTTGGTCGAAAGAGGAAATAATGGGGGCGAAAAGTAGCAGAGACTGGCTATCCAACTCGTCTCTAGGTCTAATAGGGAAATAAAGGGAAACGCAGTACAAACTCAATATAAACCCGATCTATTGGTTGAAAAAGGAAAGAAAGTGGGGACTGGGGGACAAGTCAACAGAGTAAGTCCAGTGCTAGATTTGCTAGCCTCACACAGTATAAGGTGGCTATACCGAACAAAAATGGGACCAACCCAGATATCCTGTTCTGATGTTTGATGCCCCGAGCCACTCTTATGTAATGCCACTGGTAAAATGTAGCAGTCGCACTGTTAAAAGTAAGGACACGTTAAACCAATGTTGTTTTCAATGTAATGCCTCCAGTAATATGAATCAATGGCACTTCTTTACATGTCCTGCTAAAATTTTCCATTAAGATAAGTTGGTTCTTTTCGTTAGAAATGCAACTGCCCTGGTCCGCCTACTCTCCCGTGCCCAAAGTAATGTTGTATTTAACGGTTGTCATAGTTAATCCTAATGCCCACACTAATATCTAGCAATGCCACTGCTTTAGAAATTGCTACTGTCCTTGTAGGATTGCCATTCAGATAAGGAACATGCTTCTTTTCATTTGATGCATGTTTCATCACTTGTTAGTCACCCTCCTTTCCACCTTTTTTGTGCAAACAAAGATATACATTTCACGCTCGATCTTAGTTGAACTGCACAAATGATATCCAAATTATAGTTGAGCATTCCAGGAGCTTCAGAACCAACCTTGATGTTGCTCAATTTTATTGCAACTAATGAAGAAGAAGCTCTATGGGTTTCGTTTTCTGATGGAAATGGAACCGGGGCTGGAGCCCTTTTCTTAAAAAAAATTTGAAGAAGAAGTTGCTAGCTCACGGGACATTGCTTCATTTTAGGTGAACTGCACCAAAAGGTCCCATGAATTGAATCATCCATGTTGGTGACTGAAAGAGCCAGCTTCAGCATCCCAGTCTAAGCACCCCCAGCCTCCATCCTTGCGACGCACGGTACACCTCATTTGCCACCTGCTCGACCCTAGTGTCACTGATAAAATGAAGTAATAATACAGTTAAAATAGAGCGAGTGTCATCTCTATCATTTCATTTCCAATGTAGATAAAGAAAGTGCTTCTCTTTGTTAAAGTATGTTTCATCAACTAGTCCCATTGTTAATGTTTAAGCGTTTCTGCAAACTGGGGTGCTTAATTTTAGTTGATATGTACAAAAACAGAGATTTGAATGTCTCAAGGCGCCTCCTTGTACTACTGTTGTACACTGATGTTCATCACTGACAGAAGGTGTATCTGGGAGACTTGGAAGATGTCCAGTATGAGGTGTACCGTATGAGGCGTCGCAGGGACCATCTCGCCCTCGCAGCATCACATACTATGATACTATCGCAATATTTTCTTCTATTTATTTTGTGTGTTTCATCAACTAGTGCCACTATAATGTAATCACGCTTTTTCATTATCTGCGAAAACAGGGTTATTCAGCTGCATTTTGGTGGAACTGCACAAATGTATGTATGGAACCAGCATATATGCAGAGTGCGAGTGTGCCAAGTAAAAATTACTGACACCAACCATGCTGCATGCACGCATTGGCATCCACCACCACCAGTGGGATGTGTGGCGCTCTCTGTGGACGGATCTTTCTCGGTAGCAAATCCTCTAACCAAATACTAGTAGCTTATATTGGCAGTTTTCTAGGGAGTACTCTTTTCTGAAAGAAGCACCAATCTATTTTTCTTTATTTGTACACTATCACAACTTTGACCCAAAGGTCCAGAGCTATTTTAGGGTGATTGGCGTAGTACTCGGAGACTGATTGTAAGCATGATTTTCATTAGCTGTCACACTGATTGTAAGCATGAGCAGGTGGAAGATTAGGTTAGTGCGAAGCTTACCTTAAACCCTACCGCCGCCGTTGAAACGAGGCGAGCGTCGAAGGAACCATGGAGAACGGCGGGGAATCGACGTCGCGCCATCCGGCCTCATCTTGCGGTGGGAGAACGAATACTCCTGTGGCTCCGGCTGGCTCTGCACCCTCACGAACGACACACCATACTCGATCGATTCATTATCCTCTGGGTGCTCGACCTTCGACCTGTACGCCCACCACCTCTGCCTGACTGTCGCCTCGGGCGAATCTGTCTGCTCCATCGCCCCTAGGAGATACTGGATGAACTTGGAGGACTGCGGTGTGACTGCCATCAAGGAGTACATGTACATTGCCGCCCTCATCGCCGTCGTCTCGCTCTTTCGCATACATTACCACATGGCCCGCACCGTCCTCGAAATCTCCCACTCATTGTCAAACCAACTAAGGATCTCCTTCAACCTGGCTAACTTTGCCTGGTTGCCGCCGGCGATCTGCTTGATTCGCTGTTGCATCCTCTCCATAGATGTCGTTCTGAGTGGTCTGGTGCTAGCTTTGGAAGATGGGAGGAGAGACGATGGTCTTGCAATAGAGAAAAGGGAGATGAGAGGAGGTGGTTTTGGAATGGAGATGATGGAGAGGAGAGGAGGTGATTTTGCAATGGAGAGAAGATCAGAAGAGGGAGAGGCGAGACGGTGGTTTTGGAATGGAGATGATGGAGAGGAGAGGAGGTGGTTTTGGAATGGAGATGATGGAGAGGAGAGGAGGTGGTTTTGCAATGGAGAAGATCAGAAGAGGGAGAGGCGAGACGGTGGTTTTGGAATGGAGATGATGGAGAGTAGAGGAGGTGGTTTTGCAATGGAGAAGAGGGAGAGTAGCGTGCAGCAGTGATTTAGGATTGGGCAAGAGGGCCGACGCGATGTGACTGGATCAAAATCAAAATCAATTTACCCTTCAATTAAGAAAGTGACCCCACATTAACTAGTCTCTCTTTTATTCTGGGTCATAATTGACCATGATTTTCGCACATAAAATATATGTTATACGTTGCAAAAATAATATAATTTGAAAGTACATTCAGATACGAACCAAATGATACAATTTTTGGTGACATGCATTCACATTTTGCTTGTCACATACAGTACGTGGTTAAACTTTGACCCAAAATATGCAAAACAACAAAACAATACTTCCAAGACCAGCGCCAATCTTCCGCTCTTCTCCTCTTAAACCACTGCCGCTCCTCTCCTGTTCCAATCTAAATCCAGTGCCGCTCCTCTCCTCTTCCATTTTAAAACCACCGCCCCTCCTCTCCTGTTCCAGTCCAAAACCAGCGTCACTCCTCTCCCGTTCTAATCCAAAACCAGCGCTGCTCCTCTCCTCTTCCATTCAAAAACCATCGCCAGCGAGTGAAGGTGTTGTGGAGAAGTAGATCGATGGAGGAGTACAACCGATACGTGAGGATCGCAGACGGCGACCCTGTGAAGCTAGCTAGGATGTTGGAGATACAGTCTTGGTTTGACAACAAGGACCAACTAGCGGCGACGGCAACATCCATGGCCAAATATCTGCAACAGAGTGAAAAGGCGATGATACTCCCGGAGGGAGTCGTGCCAGAGTACATAGAGCTGCTCCTCTGGGCCATGGAGCAAACAGATTCACCGAATCTGATCGTGAGGGAGCGGTGGTGGGAGTATCGATCCCAGATGGAGCATCCACCAGAGATTGAAGGATCAAGCATCTACAGGGTGCCGTTTGTGAGGGTGTCCTACGAGAGCGAGCCGGTGGAGTCTTCGTGGACCGAACCCAACTGCAAGAGGAGAAAAGCAGTTGGCCCGACGACGCTTCCCCGCCATCGTCTCCCTCGCCGTTCACATCGTCTTGCGGGGCGGCTGTCTGCCGCCGAGGAATAGGAGGAGGTTGCCCCCCACCCCCCAGCCCAATAGTCGGGCAAGTTGTGAATTATCAGGAGGAGCTTAGGGTTGTCAGTATTTGCAGGTTGTGAATTGTGTTTTGTGTTGTGCATTTTGAGAGTACTTTCAAATATGAATGTCTTTTGAATTTCAGATTTGCAGTATTGAGCATATGAAGAATTTTATGAATTCTAGAGATCTATTTTTAGCACTTAAAAAAATGTAGTTTCATAGGAGTATAAAAGTGCAGACGAGAAGACACTGCAAGTTTTAGTTTCAGATAAGAAACTGCAAGTTCAGTTTCAGATAAGAAACTACAACTTTTAGAGGCAGAGCATTTATATTAACACGGCCTTTTCAAACAGGGTTAACATCATGTTGGAAGTTTTATTCATGGTCGAAAATGGAACTACCACCCAGTTAACATCATGCTGATCAACATTCATGCATAGCACATCTTCATATGATGCACAGTCAAAATGCCCACACAATGTCGAGTGTGTGAAACACAAAGAAAACGAGGGACGAAGTTTTGGCAAGTGTTTGGACGTGGTTTTGGGCTGCCCCATCTAGGCTTTCATTTTTAACATGCGCAACCCACGACCTCGGATGAGAGGGCCTGTTTGTATTTTCTTAGGGCCATCATGTATCGACTGGCCTATGGACCTCCCATCCGAGTTTTTATTTTTGGCAGCCTAATTTATGTATTTTTTTGAAGAAAACGCAGAGGTATGTTCTATTTTTCTATATAAGAATAGAAACGCCAGGTACAACTTATGTTTCCTTCGAACTATATTATATATATTTAAATCATTTTATATGTTATTATATATTATTTTATTATCATCATATATTTAACAGATACTTACATATGTAAGAAAACAATATCCCACATCTTATTAACTTATAAAAATAATTTCTTAACAAATAAAATCCTGGATTGTTTTGGCACGAAAATCCTAGTGATTGTGTACAAAAGCTTGGTAAGATTTAAGAACGAATGTAATAATATCACTTCTTATTTAAATATATTTATAACAAAATGCTCAGCCCTTTTTTATTTTTTTGATAACATTGCTGGCCCAACCCAACATTATAATTAGAATCAGCCAAGCAAAATCGTGTATCTAGATAAAGTGCAAATGACCTGTAATTTTTTAGGAAATAAAATAAATGGGCCGCATGGACGCTACATTAATTGTTCACCCAGCCCAGCTAATGGCTGTAATTCAAAAAAAAGATCAAATTGACTGTAAATTCTACCGCGCGAAAAAAACTGTAAATTCTGAAAAGATGGGTTGAATACGTGCCACATTTTTGGAGGGTGAAATGTGGGCCAATAGGTCGAAGCCAATGCAAGTCGTTGTCAATTTAGTCAACAAATGATTCTGACATGTTAGCCGTTGGATTTATATCCAACGACCGACATCCATCTTCAATCTCTCGTCTTCTTCCTCCAGCGCCGCCGGGACCACCTCCCGCCTCCTGCTGCTAGCAGCTCTGCTTAGCATGCTTCGCTATGAAGTGCTACTCCACCGTTGGCCAGGCCATCCCTCCACCCCTCCACACCTCCTGTTCTTCTCCACCGACTGCCGAACCACACCGCACTAGAACCAGTTAACCCCCGTAAACCTCTCCGTCTGCGACTCTACTCCCGTGTCTTCCCATCTCTAGCTCATTGCTGTCCGGGGCGTCGCCGTCGTCCACCACCTTGGATGCGCTCGGTGCGACGTGGTCAACGTGGTCAACAAACGACACCATCGGAAGTAGACTGTGCGTGGAGAGGCTGACAGCTGGGTCCACGGCCGCACACAAGGAAATGCCTCCTTATTATGCGCAAAATAATGATTCCTCCACCTGACATCTGGGACCCACCGGAAGGGCCTCTGTATTTCGTGAAAAAATGTGCCCCCCGCTGACTTGTCGGACCCACCAGCTATCTTCGCATGCAAGGAACTGCCTCCTTATTACGCACAAAAAAATGTATACTCCCCCTACCAGCTGGAACCCAGCATACTGGGAGGCTGACTTGTAGGCCTACCAAGTTGACGGGGACGGAGGGCTTAGTCAACTTAGTCAATATGAACGATTCTAGCTCCTGTTACCATACGATGTTCATCCAACGGTTGTAGTGCTTCTTCAACCTCTGGTCTTCTTGCTCCAGCCGCCCAAACCAGCGCCGGTCCTGCCGCGTGCTCCTGCCTCCCGTGGCCGGCTGTGATGCCGCGGAGGCCTCACCGCCCCCTACTACTCCCACCGCTGGCCAGGTCATCCCTCTACTCACCCACACCCCCTGTTATTCTGCGGCGAGAGCAGCCTCACACCACAGCCGAACCAGTGAACCCCCGTACTCCTCTTCGCGTGGGCATCCACTGCTGCGTCTTCCCCGGCTCCGAGTCGTCCCCTTCCTAGGCCTCACCGTCGTCCACCGCCGTGGTGCTCTCGGCGCGGCGTGGTCAACATGGTCAAGGAACGACTTCCATCGGACGTGGACTGTACGTGGAGAGGCTGACAGCTGGGTCCACGGCCGCAGCAAGGAAGTGCCTCCTTATTACGCGGAAAATAATGATTCCTCCACCTAACAGCGGGGACCCACCGGACGGGCCACCGTATTTCACGAAAAAAGTTTCCCCCTGATTTCTGGGACCCACCAGCTACATCTTCGCACGCAAGGAAGTGCGTCCGGGCAAAAAAAACGATTCGCCCCCCTGACTGCTGGGACCCACTAGCTACATCTTCGCACGCAAGAAAGTGCATCCGGGCAAAAAAAAAACGATTCACCCCCTGACTGCTGGGACCCACCAGCTACATCTTCGCAGGCAAGGAAGTGCCTGACAGTCGGGACCCACCTGGTCGAAGCGTACGTAGCATTGTCATTCTGGTCGCGAACGCGTACATACATACTGGTCGATGTAGAGGCGCACACGTGTCATAGTAGAGGCGCGCACGTAGCATGTACACGTACGTATAGCGGCGAGGGTGCAAGAAAGAAAATACGGCCACGTACGTACATACGGGCAGGGTCTCGAACACCTACTCACGCATACGTACAAGGCTGGGTCGGAATGGACAAACAGAGTCGTCGTCGTGTTCATGGGGAGGCAACGAAATACGTCGTGTTCATGGGGAGGCAACGGAATGCGCCATGTTCATCGGGAGGCAACGGAACGCGTGGGAGCCAACCAGCTTGGGCGGAACAGGCGATGGAAATGAGGCTTGGCGTACCGCAGAACGGAGGAAATGGCCTTGTGTTCGACCGGCCACGTTTGGAACGGGGTCCTGTTGATCGAGAGGGGTGTGGCGTACCGCAAAACGAAGGAAACGGACCTCCTACGGTCGAAACGGGGGTCCTGTTGATCGGGAGGGGTGTGGCGTACCGCAAAACGGAGGAAACGGACCTCCTAC
>NC_057801.1:166126699-166135521 GCF_018294505.1 Triticum aestivum | reverse complement strand
CAAAACGGGACTCCACGGGATACTGTTCATCTCCACCGTCGACCTCCTCCAGCCTCCACGGGCTCCTGTTCATCCAGCCTCCACCGCGCGCTACTCCACCGGCTACTGTTCAACCACCCCTCCACCGTCTACTGTTCATCCAGCCCTCCACCGTCTACTGTTCATCCAGCCCTCCACACCACGGTGTCCTATTCAACCACCCCTCCACGGCCACCCCTCCACCGTCTACTATTCATCCAGCCCTCCACACCACGGGGTCTTGTTCATCCAGAGGCAACGCCACCGCTCACTGTTCAACCACCCCCCTCCTCCCCCGCAACGCTCACTGTTCATCCAATCGATCGGCTTCAGTTAGCAGCAGTAGTGAAGGAATCTCTCCATCGGGTTCAGTTAACACCCATCGATCGATCGCTCGGGTTCAGTAACGCGTAGCCTGCAGTGCAATCATTCGGGTTCAGTTAGAGTCCAACGCCTCGCTCGGGTTCGGTTAGAGCCAACGCCTCGCACACACACACACATACGTGTACGAGAGAAACGCGCATCGCTCGGCCCCCGACCTCCCACCGTAACCGGCAACTCCCCAAAACTTTCCTTCCCCTCGCTTCTACCACGGTTTTTTCCGTCATGGACGGCCCAAAGAATGTCATGCAGCTGCGTCTCCAGCCCGCCCAGGACGAAAAGCCCATTTTCTGTCATGATTTTTTTATCATAGAAGTAGGATCCCACCACATCTATGATGATACCGGGTTTTGTCACAATTATCGTCATAGAAGTGTCATATGTATAACAGAAAAAGTTTCGTTCGGCCCAAAATGTCACGGATGTGTCTTTTTTTTGTAGTGCAAGACGATGCCGAAGGAGGTACGGGAGGCGTACCTGGCTCCAAGTTCCAAGCTGCAGCACGGATCTCCGCCCGTTCGGTGATGGGCGGAGCCGGACTACCCTCGGGGTGAGCAGCATCTAGTCGAGCACTCGGACGGGACGCAATCACCGGGGAGGAGGCCGACCGGCCACGACGCGAGTAGGCAGCGGACCGTGGAGAGGGTGGCTGGGCGGCCATGGGGGTGGTCACCCGAGCCTCCCCGTCCGTGGTCAGGGCCCCCACGGAAGAAGCCAGAGGCGAGGGTCCGGAGCAGCTGAGGAGGAGAGGAGCCGGGGTCGGAGCCAGGGACGGAAGCAGTAGAGGCGGGGAGGCCTCAGGAGGAGGTGGCTGCGACGCCGTGGGGAGCGACACCAACAGGGGGGCGTCAGCCACCGGGGCAACCACCACCTCCGAAGGAGCCACTCGATCCTCCAGCAGTGGACTGGGATCCGGAGTAGCAGCCAAAGGGGGGGCCAGCTCCGGACCCAGCGTGACGAGAGCAGCCGAGGAGGGAGAGCGCGTCCCTGAGCTCTGGCGACTCGGGCGACTCGGGCATCCCTGAGCTCTGGGCCACCCTGCTCTCATGTGCCCGGACAGACCGGTGGTGTTGGAGCTCATGATGTACGGCCGGTATTGAGGGGCTTGGCTTCTTCCACCTCGAGGTCCCCGACGTTCCGCCACCCTCCCCGACCCTCCAGGCAGTCTTTACCGTGGTCGACGGGGTTGCCTCCCCGGAGATGATTGAGGCCGAGCTCAACCACCTCTATCGTCGCCAGTGGGACTGGGCGGTCACCCCCACCGCTGGTCACATCTTCACCGTCATCTTCCCCGACTCCGTCAGCTACGGCTACGCGACGCGCAGTGGCCGGATCACGCTCGCCCTCAACCAGCCGGTAGTTGACATCTCCGAGCCGATCCTTGATGCTTAGGCCGTGGCTGTCCTTGACACTGCTTGGATCCTTGTCGCCGGCCTCCCTGATATTGCGCGGTCTGAGCTCGTCATCCGCCAGATGTCCCATCTCCTGGGAAAGGTGGTGGTGGTCATGAGCTCTCGTTGCGCAAAGAGGACGAGGTCCGGGTCAAGGTCAAGTGCCTCGACTCCTCCAAGCTCTGCACCACCGTCCGAGTTTTCTTCACCGACCAGGACTTCGACCTCAGGATCTCCCCCGAGCCCCCCAACCACGTCGGTCGCCCCCGCTCCTTCGATGCCGGCCTCCCCGGTGGAAACCCGGGGGCCGATGGGGACTACCACGGTCGTCATCGGGCCCGTTCTCACCACTCGGATGACGAGGGAGGCTCGGAGGACTCCCGCTCCCCTTCCCCCTCGCCCCCCCTCCTGCTGCGGGGGCAAGGGTCGCCAGGCCACGCCTTGCCTGGCCCTCGTCGGGCCCTCGGTTTCTGCGGCGACTTCTGTTGGGTTTCGTAGTAATTTCAAAAATTTTCCTACGCACACGCAAGATCATGTGATGCATAGCAACGAGAGGAGAGTGTTGTCTACGTACCCAACGCAGACCGACTGCGGAAGCGATGACACGACGTAGAGGAAGTAGTCGTACGTCTTCACGATCCAACCGATCAAGCACCGAAACTACGGCACCTCCGAGTTCGAGCACACGTTCAGCTCGATGACGATCCCCGGACTCCGATCCAGCAAAGTGTCGGGGAAGAGTTTCGTCAGCACGACGGCGTGGTGACGATCTTGATGAACTACAGTGGCAGGGCTTCGCCTAAACTCCGCTACAGTATTATCGAGGAATATGGTGGCAGGGGGCACCGCACACGGCTAAGGAATCGATCACGTGGATCAACTTGTGTCAACTTGTGTGTTTAGAGGTGCCCCTGCCTCCGTATATAAAGGAGCCAAGGGGGGGAGGAGGCGCCGGCCAGGAGGAGGTGGCGCAGGAGGAGTCCTACTCCTACCGGGAGTAGGACTCCCCTCCAATCCTATTCCAACTAGGATTCCCAAGGGGGAAAGAGGGAGAGGGGTGGCCGGCCACCTCTCCTAGTCCTAATAGGACTAGGGGAAGGGGGGAGGCGCGCAGCCCCCTTGGGCTGCCCCTTTCTCCTTTCCACTAAGGCCCATGATGGCCCATATGGCTCCCGGGGGGTTCCGGTAACCTCCCGGTAACCCGGTAAAATCCCGATTTCACCCGGAACACTTCCGATGTCCAAACATAGACTTCCAATATATCAATCTTTATGTCTCGACCATTTCGAGACTCCTCGTCATGTCCGTGATCACATCCGGGACTCGGAACAACCTTCGGTACATCAAAATGCATAAACTCATAATATAACTGTCATCGTAACCTTAAGCGTGCGGACCCTACGGGTTCGAGAACAATGTAGACATGACCGAGACACGTCTCTGGTCAATAACCAATAGCGGGACCTGGATGCCCATATTGGCTCCTACATATTCTACGAAGATCTTTATCGGTCAGACCGCATAACAACATACGTTGTTCCCTTTGTCATCGGTATGTTACTTGCCCGAGATTCGATCGTCGGTATCCAATACCTAGTTCAATCTCGTTACTGGCAAGTCTCTTTACTCGTTCCGTAATACATCATCTCACAACTAACATATTAGTTGTAATGCTTGCAAGGCTTATGTGATGTGTATTACCGAGAGGGCCCAGAGATACCTCTCCGACAATCGGAGTGACAAATCCTAATCTCGAAATACGCCAACCCAACATCGACCATTGGAGACACCTGTAATACTCCTTTATAATCACCCAGTTACGTTGTGACGTTTGGTAGTACCCAAAGTGTTCCTCCGGTAAACGGGAGTTGCATAATCTCATAGTCATAGGAACATGTATAAGTCATGAAGAAAGCAATAGCAACATACTAAACGATCGGGTGCTAAGCTAATGGAATGGGTCATGTCAATCAGATCATTCTACTAATGATGTGACCTCGTTAATCAAATAACAACTCATTGTTCATGGTTAGGAAACATAACCATCTTTGATTAACGAGCTAGTCAAGTAGAGGCATACTAGTGACACTCTGTTTGTCTATGTATTCATACATGTATTATGTTTCCGGTAAATACAATTCTAGCATGAATAATAAACATTTATCATGATTATAAGGAAATAAATAATAACTTTATTATTGCCTCTAGGGCATATTTCCTTCAACTTCATCCTAGGCGAGCGACATCTCCAGTGTTGGCCTAGTCGTTTGCCCGGCTTCCTCCCCGCACAAATGATTTTTCCAAAGCTCAGTTGAGCAAATCGACGAAAATATGTGCACCATGTTACCTGCCTCGGCTAGGTAGTGAAATTAAGTTATTGCATAATTGTGACAATCAAAGGTTACAAATCTGTCGGCTAGGTAGTGAAATTAACTTATTGCATAAGTGTAATAACCTGCCCCACCAACAAAAAAGTTTGACCACCTGTAAGAGGAAAGGGCCACGATGCATGAGTGTAAACAAAAATTTTCAAAAACATGAACTTTTTTAGAATTTTCAAACAAACTTTTGAAATGGGAACAATTTTTAAAATAACGAACAAATTTTGAATTGTTAGAACAAATTTCGAAATGGAGAATTTTTTTGAAAATTGCAAACAAATTTTTAATACATGAACAAAAAATTTAAAAATAAGAACATTTTTTGAAGTTTGCAATTTTTTCCTGAAAACAGGAACATTTTTTGAAATCCATGTCATTATTTACAAATTTTGTAAAAAAATGAACAAAAATACGATTTTTTTTGAAAAAAGAGGAACATTTTTTCGAAATTTGGAACAAATTTTTTAAACCGGGAACATTTATTAAATTTGTAAGCAAATTTCGTAAAAGGGGACATTTTTTGAATTTGTGAACCAAATCTGAAAACAGGAACATTTTTTGAAATTTTGGAACAAAAATTTTGAGACCGGGAACAATTTTTGAATTTGTGAACAAATTTTGTAAAATGGGAACATTTTTTGAATTTGTGAGAAAAATCTGAAAAATAGAAACAGTTTTTGAAATTCGGTAACAAAATTTGAAAATAAACTCAAAAATAAAAAAGGAAAAGAAAAAGAAAAAAGAAAGAAACAGAAAAAAGAAAAGAAACAGAAAGAAGAAAGAAACGGAAAAAAAAGAAAAAAAACGAAAAAGAAGAGAAATAGAAAAAAAGATAACAAAAAAGAAAAAGTAACTGAAAAATAAAAAACCGGTTCAGGAACCTTCTACAAGGTTCTCAAAACCGGAAAAAACCGGTGGGAACATCCATAGAAGGTTCCCAAAACCGGTATGGTTGGAACGCTAACAGGCCGACTGTTTGGGGACGTCCTATCTGCCGCAAATGCGGCAGATTGGTGGGGCTTCGCATAGGGGCGGTCTTCGTCTGGGCCAGCCCACGTGGACAGTGGTGAAAAAATACTACAAAAAGGAGCTGCCTCCAAAAGGATTCGAACTCGCGACCAGACGCTTTTAGATACGATACCTAACCACCCAAGCTGATCAAATTTACTATCAAACATTCAACGCGGAATCTATTAGTACTAAAAATACCGACATATCAAAATATTTTCCATTTTTTCAAACTTATACATAAAAAGCTGAATACTCTTAAAAGAAATTCTGAACAATTTTCAAAAAAGCACGAACACGTATTGAAAAAATTCCCAATTTTTAAGATTATAACCAAAATATAAAATGGAAAGAATGTGTGAATTTGTGAACAAAATTTGAAAAGCGGGAACCTTTTTTCAATTCCAATTTTTTGACAAACACAAACAATTCTTAAATTTGCGAACAAATTTGAAATAGGAACTTTTTCGGATTTATGAACAAATGTCGGAAAATGAGACAATTTTAAAACAAGAACATTCTTGACAAAAGGAAACATTTTTTGCATCTGTGAACAAAAATTGAAACTCTGAAAAAAATAAAAAAGCCAACATTATGATCATTAATGGAATTTGTGAACAAATATTGAAAAAGTAGAACATTTTTTGAAATTATGAACATATTTTGAAAAGACGAACATTTTCTTAAAATTAGGAACATTTTTTGAAATAGGAACATTTTTGGAATTTATGCACATTTTTAAAGGTGAACATTTTTTCAAATATGTGCACATGTTGTAAAAATAACTAAGTTTTTTGGAACTTCTGAACAGAATAAAACAACAGGAACAATTATTAAAATCCAGAATATTTTTTGAAATTTCGAACAAATTTTGAAATTCTGAAAAATAAAAATCAAAAGAAGAAACGAGTAGATTAAGAATTACAAAAGAAATAGACAAAAAAAAGAGAAATACAAAAAATCAACTAGGCGAACAAAAATTTGAAATCAAGAACATTTTTTTAAAATTAGTGAACAAAAATTTTGAATAACATATTTTGAACTTCTGAACACTACTTTGAAAGTGTGAACATTTTTACAAAATTTGGGAACAAAATTTGAAACAAGAACCTTTCTTGAAGTTTTGAACAATTTATTAGGAACTCAAACTTTTTTTGAAAATACGAAAATAAACTTGAAAACAGAAAAAAGAAAAACAAAAAAAAGAAAGAAAAAGAAACAGGAAAAGGAAAAAAAAGGAAAGGAAAAAAGAAAAAACGGTTTAGGAACCTCCTAGAAGGTTCCCAAAACCAGAGAAAACCGGCTAGAAAGTTCCCCAAACCGGAATGGCTGATAATTTTAACGGGCTGGCCCATCCCGAACGGTCATCGCTGTACCCGTGTGCGTCGCTCCAGCAGTTTGCCGCAAAGAGCGGCAAATAGGAAAAACCGACTGTTTGGGCATATCCCGTTAATGTATATTTTGCAAACGGGCGCCTGCAGTGCTCGCGAAGATTCGAACCAGCAACCTCCCTCTTTAATACATACTAGTGCAACCACCCCGCCAATCACTCCGATGCAGTTAACTCGAACCTTTTCTTTCCCTTGTTCTTTCCGTTCCGTTTCTTCTTGTTTTTTTCATTTTATTTTGTTTTGCTTTTTGCTTTTTGTTTTCTATTTTTCTTCTTCCTGAGACAATAAATTATCTGGCACATACATGAACTTTTTCGTCAAATCAATGACCTTATTTTGAAATTAGATGAACTTTTTTCAAATAAGTGTAGTTTTTTAAATCCATTAACTTTTTTTTCATTTTTTTGATGAACTGTTTTCAAATCAGTGAACTTTTTTCCAAATCCGCCGAACTTTTTTCAAAATCGATGAACTTTTTTTCGGATTTGATGAACTTTTTATAATTATGACGAACTTTTCTCAAATTCGATGAACTTTTCTCAGATTCGATGAACTTTTTCCAATTATGATGAACTTTTTTCATATGTGATGGACTTTTTCTCGAATCCCATGAACTATTTTCAAATCCGATGAATTTCTTTTTGAAATTTGTGATCTTTTTTCAAATCCGATGAACGTTTTTTCAATAAAAAACTGAAAAAAGTTCATCGATTTGAAAAGAGTTCACGAATTTCAAAAATAGTGATTTTTTTTTCAAATTCAATGAACTTTTTTCAAAATCTATGAACTTTTTTTGAAAATCAATGAACTTTTTTCAAGATCAATGAACTTTTCGAAATTCAATGAACTTTTTCAAACTCGATGAACTATTTTGAAAATCGATGAACTTCTTTTGAATTCATGAACTTGGTGAACTTTTTTTGCATGCTCATGAACTTCATCTATAATATGTGATATGTTTTCAAATAATTAGAAAATATAAACGCTACAGTGTAATGTGCAAGAAATTTCGCGTCTGCGTTTCTATCCTTTTAAAAACTTCGCGTTGTCATTATTCATAAGCAGTTGGCTGGTCCAGTGGTTGGCGCGGTATCGAATCCCAGTTGCGATGTATTTTCTGACCGTCTTTTTTCGCGTTGCGCCTTGGGCGATCGTGGGCCGGCCCGTCCAGCGGCTGATGCAGGCGCCAGTTATCTTAGGAGGCGCTGAAGGCGCGCAATAGGAGCTCCGACTGTTTGCCGCAAAGAGCGGCAAATAGGGTTTTCCCCTATTTCGTGCGTGGGGTGCTGGCGAACATGCCAGCGCGCCCCTCAAAGGGCGGTCCAAAAGTAGGGTTGGGCGCCCCAGTTTTATTATTCCGTATTTTTGTTTTTAGTTTTTTCTTCTTTAAAATAATTCGGAATATCAAAAAAAATCAGGAAATATGAATTTTGGGAAAATGTTCCAGTAATTATAACATGTTCGTGGTTTGAAAAACATGTTCATGATTTTCACAAAAAATGTCTGTCTATTGAAAACAATTGTCAATTCAAAAATTATTTATAAATTTCAAAACAAATGTTTGCTAATTCGATGAACCATTCTGTAAATTGATGAAAAATTTGTATTCAAGAATTATTATTTTTAAAAAAATAGATGAACAAATTCTGAATTCGATGAACATTTTTTGAAAAACAATGAACAAATTGTAAATTTGACGAATATTTTCTTGAAAAAAATGATGAACAAATTTTGAATATGATGGAATTTTTTTTAGTTTGATGGATTTGTTAAACAATTTTTGAATTTGATGAACAATTTTTAAATTTGATGAATACAATTTTAATTTGATGAACATTTTTTTACGTTGTTGAGGGAGTGCACCGTCCGTCTTCAACGAACATTTTTTCAATTTGAGATCATTTTCTTCTTCTTTTCACGAGAGCCACTAATAACTAAGATCTACTAAAAAATAACTAAGGGTTACTTTTTTGGCCTGGGAGCGCGCCAAGTGGTGCGTCCAACCGCCGCCACATGTCACGTGTTGAACACTCCTTCTGGATTTTTTTTATTTTACACACATTTTTGGGATTTAGATTTTTTTTTTCTGGATTTTTTTGGCTTCTTTCTTTTCGTCTTATTTTCTCTAGATTTTGAAGATTTTTTTCATAGCGCAGCTGTGCTTTTTCAAAATGGAAGAAAAATATGCGCTTTCACGAGAAGCACAATTATGTTTCTTGGGGGAAAATGCGCTTCCTCATGAAAGTACAGAT
>NC_057801.1:166113403-166126421 GCF_018294505.1 Triticum aestivum | reverse complement strand
GCTTCTCGAAAAATGGAAAAAAGAGGAAATCCCTCAACCGTGCTTTCAGACTCTCGTTTTATCTTCCTTTTTCCGTATTTGCTTTTTCGGTTGCCTTTTTTGTTTTTCTTTTGTCTAGATTTTGTTTTCGTTTTTGTATTCACCTTTTGTTTTCTTGTTTCCACAATGCGGTTTTTGTCCGGTCTTTCATGGAAAAAAAGTTTGTTGAAACTACTAAACGACTCTATGAAAAAAAAGTTCCATGTGGCGACAAGTAGCACACGTCTAAGAAGATGGGGAGTGACCTTTGCAATGGGTAACCCTTAACTAGTTATTTCCTCTTTTTGATTGAGACGCGGTGGTCGACGTATTGATTGCTTCCGGATTTCTATTTTGTTTTCTTTTATTCACATCACAACCCTGAACTAACCATTTGGTTTAAAATTCTACACAACTTTAAAACCAGTCATCCTACACCTCAAATTAACCATACGGATAAGAAATCAACCACCTTTCTTTTAACTCATTGGAGTGGTTTTGACCCTGTTGACTGTTTACAGGCACCGGGGCGTCACCTTTTGACCCCTCCTTACATGTGGGACCCAATTATATAGGAGAAAGGAAACAAAAATCCAGAAACAATGCCAGACTTCAACGCTTCCCCCGTCCGTGGCAGTGGCCCGGGCTTCAACGCTCACTGCCACGAGCGGCCTCTCAAACAGTGAAAACGGTTCAAAATTTAGACGCGCCATTTAAGAGATAAAACGTTTTGAATAAACTCCCTGATTGCGACAAGTGACGCACATGCAGCGCGCCACTTGTTACAACCTAGAAAGGTGGGAGTGATATTTTGAAAGAGTACTCTTTTTTTTTGAGAGTACGTCAATGGCGTACCATATTTTTATAAAAAAGAGCAAAATAATTACAAGAGTCCACTAGTCGTTGCGAACATCAACCGACGAAACTCCCACACCAACCAATACACATGGGTCAATGTCTCACAAACCTATCTAGACCACCTACACCTACACCCGCTCGCCTCCAGTCAATAATGTCCTCAAGTATCCATCTAACTAGCTCCCGTGGTCCTTTGCATTGCTCTGGTCGGTTGAGCACTCTCGCATTCCTCTACTTTCATAGAGACCAAGCCACTCCGATGACTAGAGAATCGAACCCTCGCCTGTCCTTCCCCTGATATCCTGATCTTACATCACGCCACCATTCCTCCCAAGTATCCCTCCGTGCTTGGTGCATGAATGTTCAGCTGTAATATGTCAAAGCATGTGTGCCACACTTCCCTCGCGTAGACACATTGCACCAAGATGTGCTCTACGTTATCCTCCTCATGCAAGCATATGTAACACTCTGATGGCTCATCCTGTAAGCCGTGGCGTGCACGTCTGTTAAAGGTCCACAACCGATCCTGCCTGGCCAACCAAGCGAAGATTTTACATTTCAGGGGTGCCCAACTCCTTCAGATCGCCTCGGCCATCGGGGCACGAATCCCTCCCTGACAAAGTTGCTTATACATTGATTTAGTTGTGTATTCTCCGGATTTGTCATGGGGCCACGTGAACTTGTCATCCGCCAGCTCGTCTCTTGGTACTGTGGCAATAGCGTGCCTAAGATGCACCGTTTGCAACAATGCACCCATGAAAGTTTGCGGTGGTAAGTCATGGATCCACCAAGCGAAGAGTACTCTTAATTAGTGATTTCGAGGGGTATGCGTCAAATAGGTCTTTTTAATGACTGGTTAGGCCACCCGGACAGTGATCTAGACATGAGCCATTGAGCCTCCTTGTAGATGCTCTTACATAACAGATTTACGAGTTCTACAAAAGTTTCTAAAAAAAACGAGTTCTAAAATAAAAGAGTCAATTACACCACTGATGCCACAACTTGACGTGAAAAGTCAGTTTAGTGCTAAAACTTGCGGCATACATTGAACTGGTGCCACAACTTAGCTTTGGCGTGCATATACAGTGCAAATCATGTTTCTATACTAACACGGTGCTGATTAGGCGAGCCAATGTGGCATGTGGCCCGCTGTCAGTGAATAGACGATGTGTGCCTGCTATTTTGCGAAGAAAAACCTCGCCTTTTTTTCATGGAAAAGCCCCTGGTGTTGGGGAACGTAGCAGAAATTCAAAAAATTTCCTACGAATCACCAAGATCTATCTATGGAGAGACCAGCAACGAGTAGAAAGGAGAGTGCATCTACATACCCTTGTAGATCGCTAAGCGGAAGCGTTCAAGTGAACGGGGTTGATGGAATCGTACTCGTCGTGATTCAGATCACCGATGATCCTAGTGCCGAACGGACGACACCTCCGCGTTCAACACACGTACAGCTCGACGATGTCTCCCACGCCTTGATCCAACAAGGAGAGAGGGAGAGGTTGAGGAAGACTCCATCCAGCAGCAGCACAACGGCGTGGTGGTGATGGAGGAGCGTGGCAATCCTGCAGGGCTTCGCCAAGCACCGACGGGAGAGGAGGAGGTGTCACGGGAGGGAGGGAGGCGCCAAGGGCTCAGGTATGGATGCCCTCCCTCCCCTCCACTATATATAGGGGCAGGGGAGAGGGGGGAGGCGCAGCCTTGCCCCTTCCTCCAAGGAAGGGGTGCGGCTAAGAAGGGGGGAGGAGTCCATCCTCCCCAAGGCACCTCGGAGGTGCCTTCCCCCTTTAGGACTCTCCCCTTTTTCCTATATCTTGGCGCATGGGCCTCTAGGGGCTGGTGCCCTTGGCCCATGTAGGCCAAGGCGCACCCCCTACAGCCCATGTGCCCCCCCGGGGCAGGTGGCCCCACCCGGTGGGCCCCCGGGACCCTTCCGGTGGTCCCGGTACAATACCGATGACCCCGAAACTTGTCCCGATGGCCGAAACAGGACTTCCTATATATAAATCTTTACCTCCGGACCATTCCGGAACTCCTCGTGACGTCCGGGATCTCATCCGGGACTCCGAACAACATTCGGTAACCACATACAAGCTTCCTTTATAACCCTAGCGTCATCGAACCTTAAGTGTGTAGACCCTACGGGTTCGGGAGACATGTAGACATGACCGAGATGTTCTCCGGTCAATAACCAACAGCGGGATCTGGATACCCATGTTGTCTCCCACATGTTCCACGATGATCTCATCGGATGAACCACGATGTCAAGGACTCAATCGATCCCGTATACAATTCCCTTTGTCTAGCGGTATGGTACTTGCCCGAGATTCGATCGTCGGTATACCGATACCTTGTTCAATCTCGTTACCGGCAAGTCTCTTTACTCGTTCTGTAACACATCATCCCGTGATCAACCCCTTGGTCACATTGTGCACATTATGATGATGTCCTACCGAGTGGGCCCAGAGATACCTATCCATTTACACAGAGTGACAAATCCCAATCTCGATTCGTGCCAACCCAACAGACACTTTCAGAGATACCCGTAGTGTACCTTTATAGCCACCCAGTTACGTTGTGACATTTGGCACACCCAAAGCACTCCTACGGTATCCGGGAGTTGCACAATCTCATGGTCTAAGGAAATGATACTTGACATTAGAAAAGCTTTAGCATACGAACTACATGATCTTGTGCTAGGCTTAGGATTGGGTCTTGTCCATCACATCATTCTCCTAATGATGTGATCCCGTTATCAACGACATCCAATGTCCATGGTCAGGAAACCGTAACCATCTATTGATTAACGAGCTAGTCAACTAGAGGCTTACTAGGGACATGGTGTTGTCTATGTATCCACACATGTATCTGAGTTTCCTATCAATACAATTCTAGCATGGATAATAAACGATTATCATGAACAAGGAAATATAATAATAATCAATTTATTATTGCCTCTAGGGCATACTTCCAACAGTCTCCCATTTGCACTAGAGTCAATAATCTAGTTCACATTGATATGTGATTAACACTCAAGGTCACATCCCCATGTGACTAACACCCAAAGAGTTTACTAGAGTCAATAATCTAGTTCACATTTACCATGTGATTAACACTCGATGAGTTCTGGGTTTGATCATGTTATGCTTGTGAGAGAGGTTATAGTCAACGGGTCTGAACCTTTCAGATCCGTGTGTGCTTTACAAATCTCTATGTCATCTCCTAGATGCAGCTACCACGTTCTATTTGGAGCTATTCCAAATAACTGTTCTACTTGGAGCTATTCTAAATTGTTGCTCCATTATACGTATCCGGTATCTCTACTCAGAGCTATCCGGATAGGTGTTAAGCTTGCATCGACGTAACCCTTTACGACGAACCCCTTTACCACCTTCATAATCGAGAAAATTTCTTAGTCCACTAGTTACTAAGGATAACTTTGACCGCTGTCCCGTGATCCATTCTTGGATCACTCTTGTACCCCTTGACTGACTCATGGCAAGGCACACTTCAGGTGCGGTACACAGCATAGCATACTGTAGAGCCTACGTCTTATGCATAGGGGACGACCTTAGTCCTTTCTCTCTATTCTGCCATGGTCGAGCTTTAAGTCTTAACTTCATACCTTACAACTCAGGCAAGAACTCCTTCTTTGACTGATCCATCTTGAACACCTTCAAGATCATGTCAAGGTATGTGCTCATTTGAAAGTACCATTAAGCGTTTTAATCTATCCTTATAGATCTTGATGCTCAATGCTCAAGCAGCTTAATCCAGGCTTTTCCATTGAAAAATACTTTCCAAATAACCCTTTATGCTTTCTAGAAATTCTACGTCATTTCCGATCATTAATATGTCAACAACATATACTCATCAGAAATTCTATAGTGCTCCCACTCACTTCTTTGGAAATACAAGTTTCTCATAAACTTTGTATACACCCAAAATCTTTGATCATCATCAAAGCATACATTCCAACTCCGAGATGCTCACTCCAGTCCTCAGAAGGATTGCTGGAGCTTTGCATACTTATTAGCATATTTCAGGATGGACAAAACCTTCCGGTTGTATCACATACAACCTTTCCTCAAAAATCGTCGAGGAAACAATGTTTTGACATCCTATCTGCAAGATTTCATAAATAATGCAGTAATTGCTAATATAATTCCAACAGACTCTTAGCATCGCTACGAGTGAGAAAGTCTCATCGTAGTCAACTCCTTGAACTTGTCGAAAAACATCTTAACGACAAGTCGAGCTTTCTCAATGGTGACACTTACCATCATTGTCTGTCTTCCTTTCAAAATCCATCTGCACTCAACAGCCTTACGACCATCGAGTTGTTCTGCCAAAGTCTACACTTTGTTTTCATACATGGATCCTATCTCGGATTTTATGGCTTCTAACCATTTGTCGGAATTTGGGCCCACCATCACTTCTCCATAGCTCGTAGGTTCATTGTTGTCTAGCAACATGACCTTCAAGACAGGATTACTGTACTACTCTGAAGTAGTACGTATCCTTGTCACCCTACGAGGTTCGGTAGTGACTTGATCCGAAACTTCATGATCACTATCATAAGCTTCCACTTCAATTGGTGTAGGTGCCACAGGAACAACTTCCTGTGCCCTGCCACACACTAGTTGAAGAGACGGTTCAATAACCTCATCAAGTCTCCACCATCCTCCCACTCAATTCTTTCGAGAGAAACTTTTCCTCGAGAAAGGACCCGATTCTAGAAACAATCCCTTATTGCTTTCGGATCTGAGACAGGAGGTATACCCAACTGTTTTGGGTGTCCTATGAAGATGCATTTATCCGCTTTGGGTTCGAGCTTATCAGCCTGAAACTTTTTCACATAAGCGTCGCAGCCCCAAACTTTTAAGAAATGACAGCTTAGGTTTCTCTAAACCATAATTCATACGGTGTCATCTCAACGGAATTACGTGGTGCCCTACTTAAAGTGAATGTGGTTGTCTCTAATGCCTAACCCATAAACTATAGTGGTAATTCGATAAGAGACATCATGGTATGCATCATATCCAATAGGGTGCAACTATGATGTTCGGACACACCATCCTCCTACGGTGTTCCAGGCGGTATTAATTGTGAAATAATTTCCACAATGTCTTAATTGTGTGCCAAAACTCGTAACTCAGATATTCATCTCTATGATCATATCATAGATATTTTTATCCTCTTATCACGACGATCTTCCAACTTCACACTGAAATTACTTGAACCTTTCAATAATTCAGACTCGTGATTCATCAAGTAAATATACTCAACATCTACTCAAATCATCTGTGAAGTAAGAACATAACGATATTCACTGCATGCCTCAGCACTCATTGGACTGCACACATCAAAATGTGTTACTTCCAACGAGTTGCTATCTTGTTCCATCTTACTGAAACCGAGGCTTTTCAGTCATCTTGCCTATGTGGTATGATTTGCATATCTCAAGTGATTCAAAATCAAGTGAGTCTAAACGATCCATCTGCATGGAGTTTCTTCATGCATATACACCAATAGACATGGTTCGCATGTCTTAAACTTTTCAAAACCGAGTGATCCCAAAGATCCATCAATATGGAGCTTCTTCATGCATTTTATACCGATATGACTTACGTGGCAGTGCCACAAGTAGGTGGTACTATCATTACTATCTTTTGGCATGAACATGTGTATCACTACGATCGAGATTTAATAAACCATTCATTTTAGGTGTAAGACCATTGAAGGTATTATTCAAATAAACAGAGTAACCATTATTCTCCTTAAATGAATAACCGTATTGCGATAGACGTAATCCAATCATGTCTATGCTCAACGCAAACACCAAATAACAATTATTTAGGTTTAACACCAATCTCTTTGGTAGAGGGAGCGTGCGATGCTTGATCATATCAAGCTTGGAAAAAACTTCCAACACATATCGTCAGCTCACCTTTAGCTAGTCTCCGTTTATTCCGTAGCCTTTTGTTTCGAGTTACTAACACTTAGCAACCGAACCGGTATCTAATACCCTGGTGCTACTAGGAGTACTAGTAAAGTACACATTAACATAATGTATATCCAATATACTTCTATCGACCTTGCCGGCCTTCTTATCTACCAAGTATCTAGGGTAATTCTGCTCTAGTGGTTGTTCCCCTTATTACAGAAGCACTTAGTCTCGGGTTTGGGTTTTACCTTGGGTTTCTTCACTAGAGCAGCAGCTGATTTGCCGTTTCATGAAGTATCCCTTCTTGCCCTTGCCCTTCTTGAAACTAGTGGTTTCACCAACCATCAACAATTGATGCTCCTTCTTGATTTCTACTTTCGCGGTGTCAAACATCGCGAATACCTCAAGGATCATCATATCTATCCCTGATATGTTATAGTTCATCACGAAGCTCTAACAGCTTGGTGGCAATGACTTTGGAGAACCATCACTGTCTTATCTGGAAGATCAACTCCCACTCGATTCAAATGATTGTTGTACTCAGACAATCTGAGCACAAGCTCAACAATTGAGCTTTTCTCCTTAGTTTGCAGGTTAAGAAAGTCATCGGAGGTCTTATACCTCTTGACATGGGCACGAGCCTGAAATCCCAATTTCAGCCCTCAAAATATCTCATATGTTTCGCGATGTTTCAAAAACGTCTTTGGTGCCTCAACTCTAAACCGTTTAACTGAACTATCACGTAGTTATCAAAACATGTATGTCAGATGTTCGCAACAACCACAGACAACGTTCGAGGTTCAGCACACTGAGCGGTGCATTAAGGACATAAGCCTTCTATGAAGCAATGAGGACAATCCTCAGTTTACGGACCTAGTCTGCATAATTGCTACTATCAACTTTCAACTAATTTTTCTCTAGGAACATATCTAAACAGTAGAACTATAGCGTGAGCTACGACATAATTTGCAAAAACCTTTTGACTATGTTCAGGATAATTAAGTTCATCTTATGAACTCCCACTCAGATAGACATCCCTCTAGTCATCTAAGTGATTACATGATCCGAGTCAAACTAGGCCGTGTCCGATCATCACGTGAGACGGACTAGTCATCATCGGTGAACATCTTCATGTTGATCGTATCTTCTATACGACTCATGTTCAACCTTTCGGTCTCCGTGTTCCGAGGCCATGTTTGTACATGCTAGGCTCGTCAAGTTAACCCTAAGTGTTTCGCGTGTGTAAATCTGTCTTACACCCGTTGTATGTGAATGTTAGAATCTAACACCCGATCATCACGTGGTGCTTCGAAACACGAACTGTCGCAACGGTGCACAGTTAGGGGAGAACACTTCTTGAAATTGTTGTAAGGGATCATCTTATTTACTACCGTCGTTCTAAGCAAATAAGATGTATAAACATGATAAACATCACATGCAATCAAATAGTGACATGATATGGCCATCATCACTTTGCTCCTTTTGATCTCCATCTTCGGGGCTCCATGATCATCATCGTCACCGGCATGACACCATGATCTCCATCATCATGATCTCCATCATCGTGTCTTCATGAAGTTGCCTCGCCAACTATTACTTCTACTACTATGGCTAACGGTTAGCAATAAAGTAAAGTAATTACATGACGTTTAAGTTGACACGCAGGTCACAAATAAATTAAGACAACTCCTATGGCTCCTGCCGGTTGTCATACTCATCGACATGCAAGTCGTGATTCCTATTACAAGAACATGATCAATCTCATACATCACATATATCATTCATCACATCCTTTGGCCATATCACGTCACATAGCATACCCTGCAAAAACAAGTTAGACGTCCTCTAATTGTTGTTTGCATGTTTTACGTGACTGCTATGGGTTTCTAGCAAGAACGTTTCTTACCTACGCATGAACCACAACGTGATATGCCAATTGCTATTTACCCTTCATAAGGACCCTTTTCATCGAATCCGATCCGACTAAAGTGGGAGAGACAGACACCCGCCAGCCACCTTATGCAACTAGTGCATGTTTGTCGGTGGAACCGGTCTCACGTAAGCGTACGTGTAAGGTTGGTCTGGGCCGCTTCATCCCACGATGCCGCCGAATCAAGATAAGACTAGTAACGGCAAGCATATTGAACAATATCGACGCCCACAACTACTTTGTGTTCTACTCGTGCAAAGAATCTACGCAATAGACCTAGCTCATGATGCCACTGTTGGGGAACGTAGCAGAAATTCAAAAAATTTCCTACGTATCACCAAGATCTATCTATGGAGAGACCATCAACGAGTAGAAAGGAGAATGCATCTACATACCCTTATAGATCGCTAAGCGGAAGCGTTCAAGTGAATGGGGTTGATGGAGTCGTACTCGTCGTGATTCAGATCACCGATGATCCTAGTGCCGAACGGACGGCACCTCCGCGTTCAACACACGTACAGCTCGACGATGTCTCCCACGCCTTGATCCAGCAAGGAGAGAGGGAGAGGTTGAGGAAGACTCCATCCAGCAGCAGCACAACGGCGTGGTGGTGATGGAGGAGCGTGGCAATCCTGCAGGGCTTCGCCAAGCACCTACGGGAGAGGAGGAGGTGTCACGGGAGGGAGGGAGGCGCCAAGGGCTCAGGTATGGATGCCCTCCCTCCCCTCCACTATATATAGGGGCAGGGGAGAGGGGGGAGGCGCAGCCTTGCCCCTTCCTCCAAGGAAGGGGTGCGGCTAAGAAGGGGGGAGGAGTCCATCCTCCCCAAGGCACCTCGGAGGTGCCTTCCCCCTTTAGGACTCTCCCCTTTTTCCTATATCTTGGCGCATGGGCCTCTAGGGGCTGGTGCCCTTGGCCCATGTAGGCCAAGGCGCACCCCCTACAGCCCATGTGGCCCCCGGGGCAGGTGGCCCCACCCGGTGGGCCTCCGGGACCCTTCCGGTGGTCCCGGTACAATACCGATGACCCCAAAACTTGTCCCGATGGCCGAAACAGGACTTCCTATATATAAATCTTTACCTACGGACCATTCCGGAACTCCTCGTGACGTCCGGGATCTCATCCGAGACTCCGAACAACATTCGGTAACCACATACAAGCTTCCTTTATAACCCTAGCGTCATCGAACCTTAAGTGTGTAGACCCTACGGGTTCGGGAGACATGTAGACATGACCGAGATGTTCTCCGGTCAATAACCAACAGCTGGATGTGGATACCCATGTTGGCTCCCACATGTTCCACGATGATCTCATCGGATGAACCACGATGTCAAGGACTCAATCGATCCCGTATACAATTCCCTTTGTCTAGCGGTATGGTACTTGCCCGAGATTCGATCGTCGGTATACCGATACCTTGTTCAATCTCGTTACCGGCAAGTCTCTTTACTCGTTCCGTAACACATCATCCCGTGATCAACCTCTTGGTCACATTGTGCACATTATGATGATGTCCTACCGAGTGGGCCCAGAGATACCTATCCATTTACACGGAGTGACAAATCCCAATCTCGATTCGTGCCAACCCAACAGACACTTTCAGAGATACCCGTAGTGTACCTTTATAGCCACCCAGTTACGTTGTGACGTTTGGCACACCCAAAGCACTCCTACGGTATCCGGGAGTTGCACAATCTCATGGTCTAAGGAAATGATACTTGACATTAGAAAAGCTTTAGCATACGAACTACATGATCTTGTGCTAGGCTTAGGATTGGGTCTTGTCCATCACATCATTCTCCTAATGATGTGATCCCGTTATCAACGACATCCAATGTCCATGGTCAGGAAACCGTAACCATCTATTGATTAACGAGCTAGTCAACTAGAGGCTTACTAGGGACATGGTGTTGTCTATGTATCCACACATGTATCTGAGTTTCCTATCAATACAATTCTAGCATGGATAATAAACGATTATCATGAACAAGGAAATATAATAATAATCAATTTATTATTGCCTCTAGGGCATACTTCCAACACCTGGCAGGGGCCCATATTTTTCTCGGAGATGGAGGCTAGTATTGTGCATAAATTGTCGCCCTGGGATCATATGACCATACGCTTGCAGTGCCGCCGGCCACATGAATACACCAAACATTATTTACGTAACTCATATAACCATTTGACTTAAGTCGACTGGAGTCCCAGCGGCCCATTTTACACTGTTATTTTTGTTTAAAAAATAAAATACATGTAAATTGTAACTGTGTGTTAAAATAAAATAAATTTAAAAATAACAATGAAGACTTTAATATACTACATATTTTTTTTATGTAAATCATGAACATTTTAACTTATATTAGCATTTATTAAAATAATGTATATTTTTATAAATTCCTAAAATGGTAACGCTGCTGGGTGGTGTGGTGGCCACTCGCACATGATGACTACATGTTGCCGCTTCTAATCCCAGCCAACTACGTTTAGGTTATATGAATATATGTTTTTTAAAGCATGAACACTTTTATATACACTCCCTCTGTCCAGAAATACTTGTCGCGGAGATGGATGTATCTAGACATATTTATGTTCTAGATACATTTATTTTTATCTATTTTCTCGACAAGTATTTCCGAACGGAGGGAGTACATGAATATTTTGTTAAAACTGTGAATATTTGAAAATTTATTTAAGAATTTATTAAATATACTGTAAAATAAAAAACCTTTCTTAAAGCAGACACACTTTTGCACACTACATGATTTTTTTAAAACTGTGAACATTTTTAAAGTTATATAAGTATTTATTAAAATATATAAAAGCAAAAAACACGTACTTAAATCTTGAAAACATTTGTATATTACATTAATATTTTGTTAAAACTGTGAACAATTTTAAACTTATATAGGAATTTATTTAATATATGTTCTTATTCAATATGCAAAGTACTACATGAACAACTTTGTAATTCATAATTTATTCTATGGATAAATGCTAACTCCATATCTGATTATTTTATAATGTAATTTATGTTATCTCATGCATTTGTATATTACATTTATATTATTTTATAACACACTATTATAATTTACATATATTCTATAAATTTTTGAAAAAAAAACAGAAAAAATGGGATGTAGGGACTGCAGCCCGCTTAATAGTGAAAGAATATATAGCAGCAGCATCCAGTTATTACATGAAATGCATGAGACTCAGGTGCTTAGCCTTGCGGTGCTGCTGTCTACGGGCCATCTGTTTGAGTCCTCGCGCGTACCAATTTTTCATTTATTTGTGTGAAGCTGACAAGTGGACCCTTGAGGCTGTGGCATAGTATTTTCCGTGACAAAAATAATTTCAAGGTTTTTTTTGTTTTTTTTGCAAAATAGCAGGCTGCACGTCCACTTTGCCGGTCGCTGATAGCGGGCCCCATGCCACGTTGGCATGCCTAATCAGCACTATATTCGTATAGAAACGTGATTTGCATCGTATATGCACGTCAACGCCAAGTTATGGCATCAGTTCAATGTATGCCGCAAGTTTTAATACTAAACTGATTTTTCGTGCCAAGTTGTGACACCAGTGGTGTAATTGACTCAAAATAAAACATAACAGATTTACGAAACCGCTTACGTCCCTCGTCCATGCAAAGGCCTCGGATTTCTTGGAGAATTCCGGCCGCCCTCCCCGTGAAATGCTTCTTCTCAAACCCAAATTTGGTTAAGGTTCCCGGCCGGTCGGCCGCCGGCTATTCTTCCATGGCCGGAGATGCGAGTCGCTCCACCCAGCCGGCGGCGGGAACGACCAAAGTCGCCGGCACTGCTCCTCCTCCTTCTGCAGGCAGCTGTACGTCCTGGATACAGCGCGTTCGCTGCCTCGACCCCGCCCGCCGCGCGCGGTTCTTCCGCGTGCTGCCGCGTCTGGGTTTCGAGGCCGCGCTGGGCGTGTCCGTCCCTTCCTTTCTGCTATGGCGCTCCGCCGGACAGCCTATGGCGCAGGTGTGGATCATGTCGCTCGCCCTCTCCTCCTACGCCTTCCGCTTCATACTCTGCATCTGGCGGAGCTGGTGTTTCCCCACCGACCTGATCCGCCTCTCCTACGCACCCCTGCTCGCCTACTTCGTCGCCGGCCATCTCGGCGCCCCCCGCACCGCCGTCTTCATCCTGCAGGCCAGCACCGTGTTCGCCGCCGGGTACGCGGGCTACTCCCTGGCCAGGCACCGCCTGCACGTCAGCGGCACCGTGCCGGCCGTCGCCCTACTGCCC
>NC_057801.1:166069851-166113145 GCF_018294505.1 Triticum aestivum | reverse complement strand
CAAGACGCGGAGGGACACATCAATCTGTTGATGTTGATGGTTGATCCATTCGTTTTGTTCCATTGGCTGTTGATGTTGGACCTACTTGCGTACCTTTGGTACCACTTCCCCGTTTATCTACACTACCTGCGCACTGCTCAACCAAGGTGCTTGTTCTAGTAAACTAAAGCAACCTAGCTTATAACACCATAAGGAATTAATCGATCCCATTTCACCCTGCATATGTTGACAAACAAAAAAGAGCAGCTTAAAATTATACAGTATCTAGGATACTGTTTTGGCTGCTCGCTAAAGCTTTATATTTTGTTGTTGGATAGAGTGGAACCTCTCACAGAAGACCGTGACATGGAGATTGCTTCAGCTTCTCCCACGTTGTCGATCCAAGGCAACCGAGGCTTTCGATCCAGTAAGGTCGGACATCGACCTAGTAGAAGTTGTCGACTCAATGATACAGGGCGAGGTAGTCGAGATTGATGATCCAATCGTAGATGGCTGGATCTACTGCTGAAGTTTGCTACTATGATGGGGAAAAAGGTTCTTATCTCCAAAAACTAGGGAGTAGATTTATCATAGGATTCTCAATGATCGATACGGTGGATTTTGAAAAGAGAATTTTTACGGTACATCATACTACCCAATATAATGGGTAGTATTTAGCTGATCCAACGGTTGGTGTGGATCAAACAAATTGTCACTTTAGGGCGTATTGGTAATTCTATATGCAGTGCACCGGCTCAAGTCCTCCGCCATCCCGACGCAGCTGCAGTCAGTGCACGCACAAATCGACACAAAATAGCTTGTAGGCACGAGCGGCTTCGCCTACAACCCACGTCGCCACTGATCCCTTGGGCTGCCGTAGCGATGAGCTCGTACTGACGTGGTTCCAAGCGCAAGTGGCGGACCCATGATCGCAGCTCAAGAGCATCAGCACCTCCTGTGGAGGCTGAAGTAATGAGAACGGCGACATCGTCGGAACCCGACGAAGCCAGCTGCGACATCGGCGCTGGTTGAGTTCTTCGGCGACAACCTTATATGCTTTGGCCCGACTCCGGCGGAGGCCGAGCTCATGGAGTTCACCGCCGACATGGATGCCCTTCCTGACCCGTCGGGCATGGACGACAGCAACGAGGAGGCATGGACGTGACGGTGGCCGAGTCAAGCTGGAGATCTGGGCCAATGCGAGCTTGCGGCCTCGAGCAGCAGGCAGCAGCCCGAGGTGTCCGGCGATATGCCCGACATTGACTTTCGACTATGGCTCTCCTCAGACTACGGTCGCGACGCCACACACGAGATGAGAAACGCAGCAACAACGGTGCCTGTGCTGTGCCGACCTTCATCTCCTCCCATGGAGCTAGCCTCGAGCCCTTAACCTCAATCCCAATTACCAGGCCATCTTGGATTACTTCCGGCGCGGTGACGACGACGAAGAAGTAAGCTGACTGTTCCTGCCCCAAGCTGTACGACGCAATACACGTATGTAGGTTGAACGTGCAGGTCTAGATAAACTACCGAAAATGCCGTCAAGTATTCAATATACTACCGAAAATCTGCAGTAGTATTGGCTAATCTGGGCCCTCTAACCACAAAAATGAACGGTTCAAATTATCTTAATGTACCGTAAAAGCAGTGGCGGATCCAGGATTTGAAGTTACCTGGGGCGGACTTTTAAAGGTAACAAAAAAAAAATCCAAGTCACAATACAATCAAATATACATAATTAATTGGCCAATTAGTATGCATTTAGGCAAGACGATCGATGCACTGAATTATTCATAGTTTCATTCTGTAGATGTGGGTGAAGCATATATAACGCAAAAAAACATAAAAAGAATCAATCTGCTTCATATATTCTTAGGTGCCGATGATATCGAATTCATAATTAATTTTCAGTATCAACTTTCAGGAATTATGCCAATGAGCCAATGCCAAAACAAATTAAAAGATTAGGGGAGACCGAAATAACCTGTTCCTTGCTGCCTTGGTTGGCTGCTCGTTTGCAGTTATTGAACGGGGCAAATGGCGGTGGTGACGGGAACGCTGTCTCCCGTTCGGATGGCACCAGAAAAGGTGGACTCTCTTCATCTCTATCCAGCATCATTGATTCGGTGGAGTTGGACAGATTTGGGCCGCGCCGTGGTGAGGCGACAGTCGGGGGCACCGTGTCCAGGCGGCAGTGAAGGTTTGCGTGACGGCGGTGATAGTTTTCACGAGCGATTGGAATCGGAAAGCCAATGCTCAGGCTGCGTACACAAACATAACGGGCTCATCTCATTTCTTTCCCTTGGGCCTTTTTTAGAACCCTTTGGGCCTTGTTTAGCAAGTCCATCTCTAGCGTTACGTGGCCTATCTTCTAGCGAACCGTTTCTTTCTTCTTCTCTCTTCCTGCTCGTCGCTCACCTGATCTCCATCGAATCTGCTCGACTTCCATGGCGGCCACAAGCACTAGGGGATACCCTGGTTCCCAAAATTTACCCGGGGCGGACGCCCCTACACGACCCTACGCTGGCGCTGCCCCTGCGTAAAAGGTCTCGTTGAAAAATGGTCAGTTATAAGGAAATTAGTAAGAAATTATATCACCAGAAAAAAAGCATACAATCAAAGTCTTTCGTAGGAACCAAAATCCGTATTTTTTTGGTAATTCCGGTTTCCACTGCCAGAAGAACCAGCCAAAAGATCATGAATGTGACTGAAATTCAACCAAGTTTTGGTTTCCGATAAAAAAATTGATTTGGTCAGTCTTTATTCAAAAACAATATGATTTCATTTTTATAAAGAAGGTAAGTATTTTTGTAGGGACTATGGACTCAAAGACTGAATATTTAATACTGTAAATAGGTTTGTGTACATTCTGGTCAGTGAGAGGTTCTAATGGGGTGACAGGTTTTGGTAAGTGCACTGCAGGTGCTGTGATAAACATTGATATGTTTACACACATTTCTTCTGCTGAGAACATACACATATACTCTCTGCGTCAGACTGAACATATACTCTCCACGCCCTGCAATCGTTGGGGGCTGAAAATGTCCACACCAAGTCCAAGCACACACCACTGAAACTGTCAACTTTCCTTGCCAGTCGCCCCTAAAGAAATCGAAGATAGAATGGCTAGCACTTCCATCAACTGAGGCTCTGGCAAGATCGAAGTAGATGGACGCTATGTGATCTTCAGAGAGGGAGCCAGAATTGTAGTATCCTGCTGCACTGGCAGCCGTTTGCATTTAACTTGTAATATGCTACCAATGACTTGTGTTGTGTATTGCCAAAGGTCTGTCGTTTTAGTTTCATGTAGTTATACTTTGTACCTGAATTGAGCTGCCAACCTTGGGTCCATTTGATAGTTTGATAATGGAACCGGTGGAGGGGGGGTGTGATTATACCAACACTCCCTGGATAATGAAAAATGTAGAGGGGAAGGGGGGCTCCGCCCCTTGATGATCTAAAAGAACGAAGTGATTATGCCCATATTTTATTTTATATGGATGCTTGACTTATTTATTCATGAATATGGTAATACATTCTTGCCCCCTCTAAAGTTTTTTTGTGGGTCCACCCCTGACCCACACTTAGGCTGACCGGCTGACACCCTAATCATAGCTGCCGAGGTAGATCAGGAGTTGTGCGTTGCGGGGATATCTAGCAACCTCATTGCCTACCTCGCGTATCTCCGCATTTCCAGCCACGTATCTAACAACATTGGCAACTATCTCATGTTGCATTGTATCTGCTCGCCATCCTTTTTTTTTTGAAACAGAGGCAAAAGCTTTGCCTTTTTCATTAATTAAGAAGAAGGTAGTTGCCCGGTTAATTGATGGAAAACCGGGCGAAAACCAATACATCGAGGACCAAAACCCACAAGACTCAAAACCAACGGAGATATCGCAGATGGCACACAACAACAAGCCATCCCACGAAACCACAAACGGACTACTCCCAAAATGACAGCCACCGGAGAAACAAACGCGTGCTAGCGACTAACATCTTGTAGGGTTGTCCCCCAAGGGGGGCCTGATCTGCTGGTTGACCTTCTTGATCTTCTTCGCATTGACCAGGCGACACAAACCCTGGATGATTGGAGTCAGACCTGTGAGCAGCTCGGCGAAGTCATGCAAAGTGCCCTCGCTCTCAGTCGCCAAGGCGCATCCCTCATCAACATCCCTCACTTCGCCCGCGGAAGAAATGGCCACACTACACTCAGTGTCCATGCTGCCCTCGACACCTTGGTCCCCATCTTTTGCCACCAACGGCGCCAACGCAGTCAACATCGAGCCATGAGCGTCCGAGTCAGGGAAGCAGGGTCCCTGCAAAGAGGCTTGGATCGACCCCTTGTCATCACTGGAGACCTCCGCCTGCTCCAATAAGCTGGTTGCACGGGCCACCAACAAGCTCAAAGGGCGAAGCGCCTTCGCCACCATGGATTGCAGCTCAACGGCAAAAGGTGCAAGCAAAGCGTCAGCGGACCTTGCCACAACATCATAACCATCACAAGCTTCACTAGGATCTTCAGAAGACATCGCACACTCTGGAGGTTGGGCGTTCGTTGCGGGGGCAACAACGGAAGCCCAAGAGCGTCCGGATGAGGAAGGAGAAGGCGGAGCTGGGGAGGCACGCGCATTGCGGCGAGCTCTGACGGAGGAAATGCGACGACGATGACAGTCCCTCTCACGGTGCCCAGAGCGCAGGCAGGCGAGGCATCGAATTGGGTCACGACAAGAGGCAGCCTTGTGGTCTGGAGCCAAGCAACGGAAACAACGGCCGTGAGTTCGACGCCTGAAGTCAGCAGCTTGCACAAGTCTCGCACCACTCCTGGCCAAGACATCAGAAGCTTGGCTGCAGAGCTCACGGTCACAGTGACGCTTTCTCCCCACGGAGATCCAGGGACCATCCCCTGGCAGCATGTCCACCGTCTCTGCGGGATCGCAAGGAAGCGGCGCGGAATCGCTCGACGACACGTGAGCAACACCACGACAGGAGCCCTCCTCACCAGCTGCGGGCGACTGCGGCGCCATCTCCTGGATGCAGACATTGCCAGCGCCACGAGTTACCAGATCTAGAGACCGGGGATCCGCACCAACTTCGAGGCCTTGAGCGGTGGCTGGAGGCGGCTGTAGGGACATGTCCTTGATAGCGTCCTCGCGGCGACTAGAGGCGGCTGGAGGCGACTGCAGGGTCGGGGCCTCACCCACGACGAAACCAGGTTGAAGTTGCGCATCGCGCGAGACAAATCCCGCCGGCGGAGACATTGGGGCAAGCTCCCCAACCTCGACCTCGTCACCATCGGCGGCGCACAAGGGAGTCGTCCAGTGCTTAAGCTCCACCACGAACTCGTCGGGCGCCGGGGGCATCACGGGGATCCGGCCCGCCGAAGGTGGCGGATGCGGCGGGGAGGCGGGAGTCAGATCCGCCAGGGCTGGGAGGAGCTGCGGGAGACCCGCGGAGCTCGGCGCCGGGGGCTTCAACTGCTGGCAGGAGACGGCGCCGGCAAGGGGAACCGGGGCGGAGCGCAACGGCGCGGCTTCCGTGGTAGGCAAGGGCGCGCCCCGGCGACCCCCATTCTCCGCTCTGAACCTGCCTGCGGGGGGCTTCAGCGGTGCGTGACGTGGGAGCACGACGGGGGGCTTCGGCGGGCTTGCTGGCGGACTGGAGGGTCGGTCGGCATGTCACCATTTCCATTTCTGTTGCTATCATAGTTGTTGGTGCCATCATGATCGCGGCATGTCGTGATTGACAACTATTATATGCTACAAGTGAAAATTATAAGATACATGTTAAACTGTTAACCAAATACAATATGATGGGGGGGGGGAGCGTCCCCTGCCCCCTGTCCACCCCATAATCTAGGCTTAAATTTTAGGTCGTTGCGCCACAATGCTTTGGTATGCCAGCTTCAATGCAGCATTCGTGGCATCAGCGACCATCATTGTTGTCGGCATGGCCATCTTCCTCGTCGGTGCCCGGCGCTTGCAGCCGCACGGAATAGCGTCGTGAAGCTGCTGGCCACATGGTTCACCTTCATTGTCTTTTGGATAACCTACGTTGCCATGGATACCCTCTCCCTTGAGCAGGGCATCCGTCTTCACAGGTGCTACTTCTGGCTCCACGGCGCCGACTCAAGCATGCTTCTCCAAGTAGAGTCGTTCCATGCCTTACTCCTCTCAATGTTGGTCTTCCCTACGATTGACCTACTGGTACTCATGATCATGTTTAACTATTGAATAAATAAAACGTGGTGAAGCACGCGAGAAGGGGGGAGGGAAGGGGCAAGCACCCCCTATCCACCCCATAATCATTTTCAGCTCTTGATTGTCCAGAATATGATTCCGGACAACTGCCCAATAAAAGCTCGTCAACCCCATTACACATCTGCCAACTCGATCCAGAGCACAAGTTTTAAAAAGGAGAAAAATGATTTTGCAAAGCTCAGTTGAGCAAATTGACGAAAATATGTGCACCAGGTTACCTGGTTCGGTTAGGTAGTGAAATTAAGTTATTGCATAAGTGTACAAAGCCATCGATTAGGTAACGAAATTAACTTATTGCATAAGTGTAACAACCTGCCCCACCAACAAAAAAGTTTAACAACCTGTAAGAGGAAAATGTCACGATGAATGAGCGTATCTTGATTGATAGTTACTGCTATTTCCTATATTGATAACTTCCAAGAGCTGAAAAGAAGCTATTGTGCAATTAAAACATCAAGCAGGAAGCTGGTTCATCCCTCATGTTGGTAGAGATGAAAACGGTGATTTTATTGCTGCAGCAAGCTAGTTCATCCATCATGTCTCCGGCAGCACGAGCGTCGTCCACAGCCACCCCGGCATCCACCCCGGCACCGACGCGGCTGTTCAGGCGCCTTACTCAGGCGGAACAGCTGGAACGCCGACGCCTGGGCTTGTGCTTCAACTGCGATGCGCCCTATGCACCGGGCCATGTCTGTCCGCGCCTCTTCTACTTGGAGACGACAGACGAGACCGAGGATGCCACCTTGGAGGATGGCCTCGGCGCCCCAGCCCTTGCGGAGCCCGCAGCGGCACCCGCGCCCGCCCCGGCCACCGCCCTCGTGGTATCCCTTCACGCGTTGGCCGACATCCGTGATGAACGGACGATGCTCTTACCGGTCATGATCCAGGGCAAGCACCTGGTGGCCCTCGTGGACACAGGATCCACGCATAATTTCCTGCCGGAGACCACCATGCGGCGCCTTGCACTACAGCCAACCGACGGGGAGCAGTTGCGCGTCACAGTCGCTAATGGCGACCGTCTCCACTGCCACGGGCTCGCCCGTGACGTGCCCATCACTATCGGCGACGAGCACTTCACCATCACCTGCGCCGGCATTGACTTGGGCTGCTTCGACTTCATCCTCGACGTCAACTTCTTGCGCACTCTTGGTCCTATTCTCGGGGATTTCGACGCGCTGACGATGACCTTCTGGCGGTTGGGCCGCCGCATTCGGTGGGACGGCATTGGGGGTGCCGCACCCACATCACCACTCCAGTTGGCCGCGACCACCGCCACGGCCGAGCACCCACTCTTGGAGAGCCTCCTACAGCAGCACGATGACATCTTCACCGAGCCACAGGGGCTGCCGCCCGCCCGCATGTATGATCAATGTATACATCTTCTGCCAGGCTCCGCGCTGGTGGCGGTACGCCCTTACCGCTACCCGCAGTTGCAGAAGGATGAGTTGGAGCGGCAGAGTGCACTCATGCTCGCGGCAGGCATCATCTGGCTCTCCACCTCACCGTTTACCGCGCAGGTGCTTCTCGTCCGCAAGCCAGACGACACATGGCATTTCTACATCGACTACCATGCCCTTAATGCTGTCACACTTAAGGACAAGTTCTCTATTCCGGTGGTCAACGAGCTCCTCGATGAGCTACACGGGGCGCGCTTGTTCACCAAACTCGACCTCCGATCGGGGTACCACCAGGTGCGCATGCACCCAGATGACATCGCCAACACTACAAAAAAAATACACTTCCGTGATGATACGTGTTTGTCATAGTAGGTCGCATTTTTTGTCATGCATGTACATCCATGACAAATTTATGACAGAATCAAAATAGTCATACCTGTGCTGTCGTAGAAGTGTTCCATGACATTACCAAAATTATCATCACGGAAGTGTCCACTTCCATGACGATAAATCGCACGTCACAGAAGTGCTTTCGTTAAGGGTGACCGACACGTGGCACCCACCATAACGAAATGCCATTAAGATATCGGGTCGGGTTTTGGATCTGATAACCTGTTAACAGCCCCGACCAATGGGGATTTTCCACGTGTAAAATCATCATTGGCTGGAGGAAACACGTGTCGGCTCACCGTTGGGACAGATGTCATCCACTCATTGGACCGAAGGCGCCTATGATACGGCGACACGTGGCACAGCCCAACAGAGGCCCATTCCTGTGAAAAGGCCGGCTCGTTTGACTTGGTCAAAAGGTGGCGGGCCGGCCCACGGAAAGCCTGTTAACGGCATGTTCGCATATATCCCATTTACAGCCCGCTAACCCAGGGCCCGTTACGCCCTATCCGAATTAGGCCCAGTAGCATCATTTGGGCCGTCTAATATGATTCAGCCCGTTTTAACTTCCGACCCATTTGTGGCCCATGACTTCTTGCAGCCCATATGAGGACCTTTGTAACTCTTGGCCCATTAAGGGCCCGTGGTGAAACTGGCCCATAATGAACAGTGTATCACTTTATACCCATTAACGGCCCATTATTCTGTTGGGCCATTTCCAGCCCAAGTTATCTTTCGGCCTTCTCAGGGCCCATTGATTCTTGGGCTCACTTGCAGCATTCGGTTACATACGACCCGTTACTGTCATTTTCTGCTTGTGGGCTAAATTCAGCCCGTCGTTACAGTCGCCCCGTTTGCGGACCGTTAACACGTTGGGCTGTTTTCATGTCAAAAAAAACCCGTTGGCTGTTTTCATAGATTTATCAAATACGGCCTATTAATGGCCCGTTATGGTCCACGAATAGTACGGCCCATGATTGGCAAAATGATGATACGCCCCGTAGAAGGCCCATGGATCCTACGGCCCGTATGAGGCCCATGGATGGTATGGCCCGTAGAAGGCCCATGGATCGTACGGCCCGTAGAAGGCCCATGGACCCTACGGCCCGTAGAAGGCCCATTGATCCCTAAGGCTCGTATAGTAGGCCGATGGATCCTACGGCCCATATAGAAGGCCAATGGTCCTACGGCCGAACGAAGGCCCATGGATCATACGGCCTGCAGGAGGCCCATGGTTATAACACTCCATGTGTTGCCATGATTATTTTGGCCTAGTTACCAAAAATAGGCTATTGTGGCCACTAGAAAAACACAGAAAAAGAACTGCAGTGACTATAAGCAAACAACTAAAGAAGACAATAAGGAAATAAATAAGCAAGCAATTAAGGCTAGCCTATTACTGCTATTACACATATTACATCCACTGGGCATCAAAGTTCGCCACTAATGCAAATATAGGGAACAAAGCAGCATATTACATACACTGGCCGTCAAAATTGGCCACCAGTGCAAATAAACGCGGTAGCAAAACAAGAGCATAACTGAAACAACTTCAGAAGAGCTCAAAAAACGTTATCCTGGGTATCCACCATGCTGACAATAAGCTTAGCAAGCTGATTAGCTTTGTCCTGTTTGGCGCTAAAATCCTCCAACGCTTGCTGTTGCACCAGAAAGTAAGCATCTGAATGCTCCATGGACTTCCGCAGTCCTTCCGCTTCTTGTCATAGCACAGCTGATCGATGTATTTCAGCTTGTAGTTGAGACTCAAGAAACCGAACTGATTTAGACAGTGAGTTTGAATAGCTTGTGCAAGTGGTAGTGGCCAGTAACTCGAACACTAAACCAAGACAGGACTTTGGGGTTGTCTCGCTGTCTTCAAGATAGTCTTCCTTAGCTGTTTTATCAGCTTTGTTGGAGACCAACAAGGATGTGTCACTATCCTGAACCTTATCTGCATTACTTCCTTTACCATTGCTTAATAAGGCACTCTTCCCCAATATTCTGTCAGCATTCTAAAAGAAGAAACAAGCAGACACATAACAAGTTTAGCATGTACTAGTATATGAAACTCATTTCGGTGAACCAGTTCATTAGTAAGGTGGACAGGATTAAACTACCAAGTCTTCTATTGCCAAGTACTAGTACATAATAAAAGCATCAAACAAACATATATCTATGTCCTATGGTCACTGCATTGTCTTGCCAAATCAAAATAGAGACACGGTTCAAATCATATCAGTTCAAGACAAAGCAGCAGTGAAAGAATACAAAGCGTGGGAAACTACACGGCACAACAAGATTTCAGATGGGTACCACGGGTCTACATGTACAACAACACTATTGGCTCTGTTAAGATGCTAGTAATGTGCATGATATGAAAGTCAACTGTATACACAATTAAAATTGAAATCAAAAGAGCTATTGATAAGAGCAAACCTGTTAAAGAAACATGCGTGAACATACCTGCTGTGCCATTGGAGTTTCGATTGGATCCTTCAATTTAAAAATAAGTTTGTATCAGTAAATACAGTGATACAAGAGCAAATCAATCATAGTTAAAAAAGGCGCGCCTAAGCGAGCGCTTAAGCGCGCCTAGGCTCTAGGCGTTGGCAAAAGGCATTGCGCATAACTACGCTTAATCTATGCATAACTGCGCATAAGCATGCGCTTTGGTCAGTAAAGTGCAAGGCGGTGGCAAAACACACAATTAACGCCTAGCGCTTTTTTGAACTATGATAGCAATGGAATGTTAAATTAGAACAGTTGTTCTTTAGGTTTAGGCACTTGTTCTACATGAACAGAGTACAGTAAGACGCAAGAATATAATACTTAAAAATAGAAAATGAGCTCATAGACCTTACCACATTCTTGGTTCGGGACCAGTACAGAATAAGGCGTTCCCAGTCATCGTCCAGTAAATGTGTCCCAGGAGAATGTAAGGGAATTTGATGAGTTTCTTTGCCGGTGAAGTACGTTTTCTTCAGGTAATTCCAATACTGCCACCAAGAATTCTTGAAGATAGCAGAGGTATTAGCACAGGTTATCTCATCCTGAGTTTTCAAATCGGTCCTTCTCTATAGAGAAAAATGGGAAAATTTGCTGTATTATAACCATCATGGAGGTAGGATGTATGGGATGAAGCAAAGTAATTGCCATGAGTAACATTACTTACACATAACTCCTGGACAAACACCTGCAACTGGCATTTTCCTTCATCTTCAGTATAATATTTCCAAGATGGGAAGATACGCACATACGATTTAACAACATCAAATGCGATAGATGCTAAACTACGACTGGCTGGTTGTGCTTCCTCCACGGGAATGGGCGTACTAACTGGTGGAGTTGGGGTTCGCCGTGATAGTACTGGCCCTTTGGGAACTGGAGCTGCCTTACTAACTGCTCTTGTTTGGGAGCTCTGTGGTGGAGATGGTGCTGTGTTAACAGGAACGGGGTTACTATCGGCTGGGGTTGGGGTTAGATTGGGTGAAGCTGGTTCTCTGTCCATCGCAGTAGGGGTACAATCTGCGAGAGTTTGAGTTATGTGTGGTAGGGCTGGTTCTTGTGCATGTACAACCGGGGTGCTATCTCCACCAAGAGGTAGCACTGTTTTATTTGAAGACCGTGTTTTTATTCCGCTAGATACTGGCATCACCCGCTCCAATTCAAATGGCTGATAAACAGGAAACATAGTTGAATGTACAGACATTGTATGAGAGACAGATGCAATAGATAGTGTGGAAAAAAGAGGGCATGAAATAGTTGACATGTATATTGTTTAACTAAAACGGATAGCATGACATAATTTCACATATATGATGTCTATCTAAACTGGATAGCATAGCATAACATAATCCAAAGATATGATGAATAACTAAACATGATCACATGACATAATTCACCTACATGTTATCTAAGTAATCAGGATCGCATCATTTAATTCACATATGTGATTTATATGCTAAACAAAGGGCATTCGATATGATGTCTGAACTAAGAACATGGTGTTGAATATTGTGTATATGATGTCTAAACTATGCAATGCAAGACACCGTATGCATGATATGAGCAGTATAACCGTGCCAAGTTAGAGCATACACCTTAGTAGGGGAATAGGACCGATCATCTGTCTCTGAATCCATCTCTGAGGAGCTATCGGGACCCAACAAGAGATCTGCTTCGACAGGTAGCACTGTCTGCTCTGAAGGCCTTGTTTTCACTCCAGATTTTTCCATCTCCCACCCAAATGGCAGATTCACAGGAAGAGTTGTTTAATGTACAAACATTGTCGACAAATGGAAATGTAATGAAGAAAAGGATGGGCAAGATATCATTCAAATATATGATGCCTGGTTAAACAGGATGGTATTGCACATTTCACATATATTATGGCTGGCTAAAAGACATGAGACTGCATAATTCCCATATATGATATAGAAACTAAATAGGTGGCATTACAGAACATGTCTAAACTAAGCAGATGACATATATGATGTCAAAAGTAGGCACTGCAAGGCAACATATGCATGATATGACTAAGTTCATCATGCCAAGGTAGAGCAAACACCTTGGGGGGTAAATAGGAGTGGTCAGCGGCGTCTGAATCCGCCTCAGAACAGATATCTTCATCTGGATTACAATCTGGAGAGGGGTGGGGAGGGTTTGCCATTGAACCCACCAAGGAGCAATGTCTGCATGACATTGTATTGCCGCGCAAAACTCTTCTCTTTTTCTCTACATGTTCAGCATGACTGTGTACAATATCTGACATGCATACAAAAAAATATGGTGAGATTATGTAAGGAGAGCATGCAGAAATGTAGAGTGATGGTAACAACCAGTGGATGTATCCAAAAATAATGATAGCAGGCTGATGATTGCTTTAAATTAATAAAAAAGACAGATGATGATTGCTTTACTATTTGTTTCCCACCCAAGATGAACAACATAGGCATACCCTAGGTGAACCAGATATTAGACAGACATACTATTCATTGCTGCCTCGATATGTGCCCCACAACTAATTTAGAACTCAAGTTTGAACATTAATTTGGACCTGAGTTGGGAGTCCAAGAGCTGAACAGGATGATAAAGTAGCAGGTAAGTTTAAGCAATGCATAACATAAGCAGAAACAAAAGAGTGCGACCTCCCTTGTGGACCCGTGTACTCCTCAGGTTCATCTGCTGAGTCGATGATGGTGATGCTGTTGGGGCGGGTGCCGACGGCAGGGAAGGAGATCTGAGGCGGCGAAAGACGGTCAGGAGTCGTGATGTCTGGTTTGGTGGATGCTTTTGTCGATGGAGCAGCTCAGGTGAGGTGGACGACGTCGCGGCAGGAGCAGGACAAACCACACAAAGTTCCCTTCGACACGTACCTGTAACTAAAGTAATTCTGTAAGGGCTCATTTGGCTTGCATGATTCTTAAAACACAGGGATAGGAAAACACCGGAATAGGATAGGAAAATGCACATGGTAAACAGAGCATTTGTAAACACAGGATTTCTGTCAACTTGGGTGTTTGATTTACAGGAATTGGAAGAGCAGAGGAATGCAAAGAAACATGGCCAAAATAAAGAGAAACCATATGAAAGCGTGTACAGTTAGAATGTTATTCTGGCACTAATGCACTTGGTCTTGTTTTCATGCATATGATTTTGAAAAGTAGGTCCAGGTGGATGTTTTGCTTCATTCCTTTCAACAAAATGCATGAATAATTAAATAGTAGAGTGCCATTGGAAAATTCCCTATTGCTATGTTTTTCCGCTGAACCAAAATAGCCCTAATGGATCGACGTGAATGTATAGTAATAAGTGATGCAACAAGTGTACAACCTCTTTGCCGTAGCCGTGTCGACCTCAGCATCATTGGGTTGGTCGCTGAAGCAGTTGAGGCAGAGGTGGCTGTCGGAGGTGTGGAGGAAGATCTGAGGAATCTGTAGACGGCGTCTAGGGCACTGCTCTGTTGTGATGGATCGTTCTATCGTTGGAGCAGCTCCGGTGAGCTGTAAGACGTCAAGGCTGAAGCAGCACAAGACAGACATCGTCAATCTCAAGTGGGATTCTAATAGCATCTCCAATAGATGATATAAAATGGATGTAAAATTAACATCACCAAAAACCACCTGACTATAACAGATGAGGTAAAAACTGTTGACTCTGAACTTAACTATCGAAACTGAAATTTACTGTGGAATCTGAATGCTACTGTCGAAACTGAACGCAATGGTAGCAGAGAGGCACTTGACATGTAGTTTAGGGAGGGTCTGCAGTTCATCTTCAACCTGCACCCCCCTGAGCCGCCAGCCACCACCGACCGAACCGCCGGCCCCAGCGCCGCCTCGCCGCCCCGAAACAACTCGCCACCGCCGCCCCGGCCAGCCCTCTAGTCCCCCCGCCCCCACCCGGAACCCTAAGATAGATAGTGGGGTACCTCTCTGGCGAGCCCCCGTCCCCGCTGCAGGTGGTTCTTCCTTAACTCCGGCGAGCCCCCCCCAACCCCTGAAAATCGACTGACCCAAAAGTCGATTCAGTCGACTGAAGTGTGGCTTAATAGGAGCAGAGCAGCAGCACGAGCGAGGGGGAGAGCAGCAGCAGCAGCTGGGTGAGCGAGCGATCGAGCGAGAGCCGGAGCAGCAGCAGCAGATTCGGCTGGTATGGACGCCGCCGCCGAAGGGGCCTCGCACTAGGGGAGAGCCGCCGTGGAGATGTCGCCCGCGGCGCCGGCTTCAAGGTAGCCGCTCCATGGGGGTGCGGGATGGAGCACCGTCGGCGCCGGGAGGTCGAGTTAAGGAGAAGGTGCGATGCGATGAGTGTACAACCTCTTTGGTGGCACCGAGTAGGCCTCGACTTCGTACGAGGAGTCGATGAGGATGCTGCGGTTCCGGTGGAGCAGGTTAAGGCGGCGCTGTGGGGATGGAGCAGCCGCGATAGACGAGGCGATCGTTGGAGCAGCTCCTTGGAGGTGGAGGACGGGGCGGCTGAACCGGTTGGACGGCAAGATGGACGACGGATCCTCATCCGGGGAGGTGGACGAGGGACGTCGAGCTGTTGCGGTGGACGACGTCGTCGGGGAAGAGGCTCCGGCTGGGCAACGGTGACATGGCGGACGGAGGAGGGTGGGGTTTCGCGGCTGGAGCGGAGAGGTTATGTGTCAGGACCCCAATCCTGAGTCACACCGATCTAGCATGTAACACATCATATCACTTTGCGGCCTCACGCACGGTATTCCCACGGGTGCCACCTTACCTGGCCCGGGACCGTTTGCGCCTTTTGGCTCACGTATATGATAGTGCCGCTAGCAACCATATGACAAAGAACCCGGGCTGACATGGCTAGTCGTGAACCCAAAGTGGCACTAGCTTACAGGGACAGGCATCCATGACCCAGCATCGAACGTGTCGGTCATCAGCGAGTGAATCCAGGCTGTAGCACTGGGCTAGCAGGACTCCGGTGAACCGGGCTGTAGCGGGCTAACAGGACTCCGGTATTCATCGCGTGACATTTCCCCGAAGGGACAGACACAGGAACGAAGAAGGACACATGCCGGCCAGCCTAAGTGTTCCGGAGCAGTAGCAAGCTACCATGGCTCAGTGGAAACACTAGGAGACATTTCCCGGTAAGAGAGGCTACTAAGGATAAACAACTAGATAGTCAGATCCCACACATACCAAGCATTTCAATAACATACACGCAATATGCTCGATATGTGCAAATACAACATGGCATCACAACATGACTCTACGACTCAAGTATTTATTCATTAGGCTCCGAGGAGCAAGATATTACAAACAGGGGTCTCATGACCCAACATTCAGAGCATACAAATCAAGCACAAGCGGAAGCTATCATGTCTGAGTACAGACATCTATAAATGAAAAAGGCTGAGAAGCCTGACTATCTATCAGATCCTGCCGAGGGCACAAGATCGTAGCTGAGGTAACAAGCTAAACATCGGAGTCCACACGGTACTACTAGCGAGACTAAAGTCTCTCTGCAAAAACATAAATTAAGTAACGTGAGTACAAATGTACCCAGCAAGACTTACATCAGATCTAACTACATATGCATTATTATCAACAAGGGGATGGTGGAGTTTGATTGCAGCAAGCCAGCTTTGACTTGGTGGCTAACCTGAACTACGAATGCAATGCAACTCTTTGAGGTGGCGCACACGAGTCCACATATTCACCAACCAATACACCACTATGGATCCGCTCCCGTCTCCCTACGAGAACGCCATCCATAGCACTCACGCTTATCTTGCGCCATTTTAAAGTATCCACTTTCACTTGTCTATGAACTGTTATAGGCAACCCAGAAGTCCTTTACCGCGGACACGGCTATTCGAATAGATGATGTTAACCCTGCAGGGGTGTACTTCTTCATACATGTTTCCACCACTTAGCGTCTGCACACGACATGTGCTCGGCAGACTTCAAGCGAAAGCCAACGTGGGTGTAGACCACGACCTACCTAAACACTCAAGTCTCTAGTCCAGGTTTATCGCCTATTCGGGTTCCATCCATGAGGAGATCCGGCCGGAGTTTCGCTCACAGCCCCGAATGATGTGAACAGGGTTCCCGAGACACCAAACGGGCGCCCGGTACACCGTGCCACGTGCCTACCGCATCACAGCCCACCCCTCCGGTCAGCGCTGCCCACGGCCTCCAGCATACTACAAACACCAGAAACTACTTGCAACTCCTGGACAGAGGACTAGGGTGAATAAGAAGTCGAGCGGGGTCATATTTCAGGGCCCAATGCATGGTAGTAGCTGAATCATGGATCACAAACACAGAACTCAGTTCCTAAGGACGGCTTCAATGAGACAACCCACCATGTACTCCTACATGGCCTCTCACCGCTACCTTTACCAAATCGTATTCACACACTTAGCTCACACACAGTAGGACATGTTCACACACCTCTGATTCATCCCCGATGAATCAGACCTGACTCAACTCTAAGCAGTAGCAGGCATGACAAACAAACATGAATGAGTAGGCACAACATGGCTCAAACAACTCCTACTCATACTAGTGGGTTTCATCTATTTACTGTGGCAATGACAGGTCATGCAGAGGATAAAGGGGTTCAGCTACCGTAGCAAGTAACAGATGAATCGGTGTTGTCCTAATGCATTAAAAGAGAGCAGGAGCGAGAGAGTAGGATTGTATCGGAATGAACAAGGGGGTTTTGCTTGCCTGGCACTTTTGAAGATAGCATTGAGTCTTCATCAGTGTCAACGGTCACAACGTCGGAACAACGTCTACCGAGGGGGAACAACACCGGCAAACACAGAAGAAACACGATCAATGCAATGCACAATATGATGCACGCTATGACATGGCAATATGAATGTGTTTTGGGCTAATGCACTTAGACCAGGTTAAATGAAGTTGGTTTGAATCCAAGATTCAAACTCAAACTCCATATGTGGATATTTAAATGCCATTAATATGATTTGTGCTAAACAGCACCTATAAGTTGTTCTAACATGCATGAAAATAGTACACATGGATATATTGGATTTTTCTGATCATTTTTCATATATAATTTATTTCATTTGGAGTTACGGTTGAATTTCTATGATTTATTGAAGTTTAGGGCATTTTCTGAATTTTCCTGAATAATAATAAATCCAGAAAATGATTTATAGCGTCAGCACCACGTCACTGTGACGTCAGCAGAGTCAACTGGGCGTCCCAGGTCAAACCTGACCAGTGGGGCCCACTGGTCAGTGACTTAGGTGACTAACAGAGTTAATTAACCCTAACTAATCAACTTAATAGCCACGGGGCCCACTGTCAGTGTCAGCAGGGGTAATTAGTTTAACTAATTCAATTAGTACTAACCTAATTCACTAACAGGGCTGGGCCCCACCTGTCATTGAGTCAGGGGCGTCCAACTGGGGTCAAACCCGCCGGACTTGGTCCACGGCTCGTCGCCGGTGAAGCCCGAGACGGCGGAGGGGGTCGGAATTCCTCCTCCGGTGACCAAATGGCCGGCGGAGGGCATCTACGTGACGCTGAAGATCCCGCGCTTCGAGTGGTGCGGTCAGTTATGCCGGGGGCGATCTATATCGACGGCGGCGAGCTCAAAGGCGGCGGCCGGAGTTCGGGCAACAACGGAGATGGCGCTATAGGGCATGGCAGGGAGCACCCGTGGGTGTTTCGGGTTCGCAGGAGCGCGGTGAGCACGCTGGTGATGCTCGGGCGAGCGGCCGAGCTCACGAGCGCGGAGCTCGTTGACCATGGCGGCGGCGAGCCTCGGCGGAGGTGGGGAAGCTAGCTAGGGGAGGGGAACAACGGGGATTCCAGGGGGAAAATGGAGAGTGGCTAACGTAGGGACTAGCAGAGTCGACGACGAGGTCGGGGAAGCTCTGGACGACGCGAATTTACGGCGGCGATCTCCGGGCACCGGAGATGAAGACGACGACGCTCCGGTCGACTGCGGCCTCCTCTGGTCGCGTGCGTCGGTGTGCAGCTCCATGGGGTCGGGACGGAGCTCAGGGATGCGGAGAGGGAGCGAGGGGGTGGCTGTGGCCGCGGCGAACAGCGTCGGTGGCGACGAGCTCCGCTCGAGCAGAGAGGGAGAGAGCAGAGGAGAGGATAGGGACGGAGGGAGAGATACGGGAGAGTGAGAGAGGGTCGAGGGGGGTGCGTGGCGTCTCCCAGAGGCGTCCAGGCGGAGGAGGAGGCAGCCAGGCAGGGAGGAGGTGGCCGGGGCGCGTGGCCGCGCGCGCCGGGCGCGTGCCCGTCCTCCTGGCAGGGAGGAAGACGACAGGGGGGTAGCGGTGGCGGGCTGGGCCGGCCAGCTGCAGTGCTGGGCCGGTTTGGCTACCAGGTGAGCGCCAGGTAGGCTTCTGCTCTTTTTCTTTTTTATATTTCTGTTCTGTTTTATTTTAAATTTGTTTTGCCACTATTTTGAATTTAAACAAATTTAAACAATGTCAAAAACTCCTCTGAATATTTTTATTTGCTAGATGGACTTTTCCAAAAGCTCATAAAATATTTCAGGGGTATTTGAAATTATATTCTAATTATATGAATATAATTCAAATTCAAATAGCTAATGACTTAAATTCAAAGTCCCAAAAATAAATCCTTAAAAATGTTCAATATTTTGGTTGGGACCAGAACCCTTGCCAAAAATATTAAACATCTAAGAAGAGCATTTTGGAACAATGAATGAGATTTTAGGGTTTTTGCCCTTCTTTTTATTTAGGGTTTTGAGGCTTCTAAATTCCTCAGTTCAAGTTTCAAAAATTTAAACATGATGCACAGATGGAAGCAAGCATAGGTCAGGCCAGAACTAGGGATGTGACAACTCACCCCCACTAAACAAGAATCTCGACCCGAGATTCAAGTGTAGGGTAAGACGATGGGGAACGCAACCTAACACAATCTTCACGATCCAGGTTGCCCTTCGTAAGAACATTGATTCAATCACCATCATTGTCTTGATGTCTTGCTCTGAGAACTCTAGCTAATCATGACAAGAAGAGGAAAGGAAAACTCTAGAAGGATCGATTTTCTCGAAGGTCGAACAACTCACGGAATGAGACATAGAGCCATCTCTCGGGTTGAGACACGAGATACACATCAAGAGGGGTGGAAAGAAACGGATGACGAAGGTTCACTAGATGGACAATAATTCCACACTTAAGAAGGTGGTAAACGATTGTTAACGTAGCGAGGAGTTGAGTTGCCACGATACCATAACGGGGCACCTTAGGGAAGGTGACTTGTGGAAATATCCCCTTAAGTGGAAAAAAGAATTACCTTTGATTCAGAGATCATTGAAACTCTTTATACCAGCCTAAGGAAAATCTCGAGCGATCGTTTGGAGGGGTTCGGTAGAATGGCATACTCGGACTTGGATGATGTGGATTACCTTGTTGAAGACAACGTAATGGATGAATTTGCTTATCACCGGAAATGGAAGAGACCCGTGGTAGAATGGCACATTGGCGGTGCAAGCTGGGAACAAAATGCAAATGCTGGGAATGATTCTGGTAACTGGGGAAGGACCCAACAATAGAGAGTGAATTCACTGTTTGAAAAGGTCATAGCATTGTCGAGGAAACTGAGAGGAATCCCAGTTAGTGCCGATGATAACACATAGCGCTCGTGCGTGCTCTCAAGAACTTGAGAATTTCCACAATCATCAAGGTTTTATCAACAACCGCGTCAAGGGTGCTGACAACACAACATACTACCATGATGAATAGCGATGGACAATGCAGATGCAAAGGAAGATAACACTTTCTCAGATTTCACCTTAGCGAGGCCAAGGGGACGAAATCTGGATGATCGACCGAGAGACATTTAGCACTCCGCTTCTAATGTTCTCCTTGATGTGCTAGTGTAACCTATTCATAGAAATGGTCTGGTATCTAGAACATCAAGTAAAAGGTCGGACTTCGGGAACACAACAAATCATAAGGCACAACTAGGGAGTAAATCCTACGAAGTCCTTATGGGAAGGTGGCCAGCTTCTTCAATCAAGATACTACAATAATAGGTCTTCCGGCTGGGTGTGTTGGCCATGACATCCACTTCACCGGTTATCGAGGGACCAATATTATAGTTCTTGGGAAATGTTCCAACCATTATATCTGCCTGAGATTCAGATCTGGTTGGTGTCAGGATATTCCAGACCCATCGAGTCTAGGAAGAAAAATGAAAGTTTGCAACACAAATCGACGAGATGACGTGGCGAGATTCTCGGGAAATGAACTACGATAGCAAGCTCCAAAGCATGAGCTGGTTCTGCTACGCACGTGTGAACACGCTGGTCCAGGCAAACATGATCACATGGTAGTCTTACAATAAAACACTACCGAGTTCGGGTAGGGAACCATCATTGAGGATATCGAAGTTCTTTCATAAGTCCGGATTAGCTCTTATGAAGGAACTCCTTCTCCTTGAACAAATCAATTAGTGGCTTGGGGTGCTACGGAATACATATGGAGTGGAGGTAATTAATCTACCAAACCATAGTATACTTTGCACATGCATGACTGACTTGGGACAATTCCAGAGGAAACAAAACAAACCTTTCTCAAACCCACGGCGGCAACTTGCACCAAATGCACATGAATTAGAGGAAGTCACTTCTTCCATCCAAGCATAGGCTTCATGAACGGAACACGAAGGCATTGCTTACAAAGTTTCCAACACTAGGTTGATGTTCAACATGAATCATGGGGGAGACAAAAGGCTGCTGATGGGCTCAACAACAACTCATCCAGGTTTCCATATAAAAGGATTTCCATAGTTAAGTGAACACGGTGATAGCATTGGTCAGACCAAAGAATATAATGGTGTATGCTCGAGGAAACCCACGAGTAAGACAACATTACGAATATCGTTGGTTCTGATTTGATTTGACGATAGCTCATACTCAAATCAAAGATTGGATAAGATAATAGGTCCAGCAACTGATCACAGGGACCAATCGATGAAGATATCATCTTTCTTCAACTAACACACCAACACCAGGATATCCCTTTGAAACGAACTAAGTTAGGTAAGCTTTTATCTTCCAACTCTCCAAGTTGTCGTTTAGCTTAACCAACTAGCTCAGAGGTATCCAACACGGATTCTTGGAGAAGGGGTGGTTTACAGGAATAAATCAACTTGATCACGAGCTCAACATAACAGTCAGGAAACAACCCGGTAACACTTCCAAGAAGATATTTGGAAAGTCACGAACCATCGGTATGTTACTAAGCTCGAGAACAATCTTGCTTTTCAGGGCAAGATGATATGATCAAATGAGCGAGGACTTGACAAAATCCTAACTCATCAATCAAAGAGTGCACCAGGAAATAAGGACTAGGTAGCACAATCTATCTTAGAATGGTGATTCAATAACCAACACGTTAAGAATGAGGATGTTGTCCATTAGCTACCCAGCAACGAGTTGCTCGGAGTATTGATTTCACACATCACAATTCACTTGTCGGCATTCCGGTTACAACAACACGAGGACCGAGGAATGAATGATGATGGTGAGAAGTATCACTATGTTAAGAATTCATGAGAGTTGGTGCAGTTCTCATGACAATTCTGACATAAAGGGGGTAACACTCCAAGGTAGAACAGAACAAAGCTGAATTGGCATTTTGATCTGCGGAATACAACTGCTTTGACCCAATCCTAGATATGGATGAGGCACTGGAGTTTGTTTCTCCTAGTCATTCCGGAATGGAATGGCTTAACAGACCACAGAGATAATAGGGCATCATGAACACAAATGCACATATACTCTTGGTTATCAACTGATAGAGGATGGTCGGGATACGACTAAAGAGAGCAACTCAAGGGAACATATAACTTTTCGAGTTGTGGAGGCATGGATTAGCATGTCGAACGATTTCAACATAATTCTTCCGGATAACCCATGCAGAAAGGTTGAGCTGGCAGAGTCACAATATAGCATGGAGAACTCATCGAGAGCACTCTTGTTGTCATCTTTTGGTTCAGAAGAACTCCTGCCAAGAATGGTTCATGGTAATTGGAAGAAGGATGTACCACGAACCTCGAGGACTATCGCAAAGTTACTAATATCCTAAAGGAACTAGCAAACACTATCAACACGAAGTAAGTAGAGTGAATCTCGGGTTCAGAACCCAGGAGTAGAATGCCTACTACTAAGTAGCACCACGAGATGCTTTCGAGAATGATGGCCAGAATCTTCACACTGGGAACACAAAACATTGCTAGATTACTAGGTGACTCCCTAAAACACCTAGGGTCATAATAATTACTCCAACATAAAGGTCGAGGCAGTGGAGTACCTCAACTCAACAATTTGTGTGATTAACCTGGCCTAAAAGACATTGAAACCAGAGGAAAAGGATTTTGCAAATGCATCAGACTCTTTAGAAACCTGGAATGACTCGGACAGCATAACGGCTGTAAATGCTCAGAAAAGATTTGAGACATTCACAAAAATGGTGGCATAACCACTCAGAAGCACAATATCAAGGTCTTGAGATCAACAGTTAACATACAGAAGATAGAAACTGAACTGAGGCTTAATCCAACAATCTTATAAGTCTACGGATTAGTAACACGTGATCCTGATAGAAAGAAGAGATAGCCTAGTTCTTAATCCCCGTAGGAAAGATAAGATGACTCAGATCAGAAGGGCATAAGGTATAAGGAGTAAAAAGAGCCTTACGTTCCATCCCACAATCAATTCCCTTATATAACTAAAGAATTTCTAGACTCAACTTCGACCAGTTTGGCTTGGTAATCCTACAGGCAGTCAAGCTCTGATACCAACGCTGTCAGGACCCCGATCCTGAGTCACACCGATCTAGCATGTAACACATCATATCACTTTGCGGCCTCACGCACGGTATTCCCACGGGTGCCACCTTACCTGGCCCGGGACCGTTTGCGCCTTTTGGCTCACGTATATGATAGTGCCGCTAGCAACCATATGACAAAGAACCCGGGCTGACATGACTAGTCGTGAACCCAAAGTGGCACTAGCTTACAGGGACAGGCATCCATGACCCAGCATCGAACGTGTCGGTCATCAGCGAGTGAATCCAGGCTGTAGCACTGGGCTAGCAGGACTCCGGTGAACCGGGCTGTAGCGGGCTAATAGGACTCCGGTATTCATCACGTGACATTTCCCCGAAGGGACAGACACAGGAACGAAGAAGGACACATGCCGGCCAGCCTAAGTGTTCTGGAGCAGTAGCAAGCTACCATGGCTCAGTGGAAACACTAGGAGACATTTCCCGGTAAGAGAGGCTACTAAGGATAAACAACTAGATAGTCAGATCCCACACATACCAAGCATTTCAATAACATACACGCAATATGCTCGATATGTGCAAATACAACATGACATCACAACATGACTCTACGACTCAAGAATTTATTCATTAGGCTCCGAGGAGCGAGATATTACAAACAGGGGTCTCATGACCCAACATTCAGAGCATACAAATCAAGCACAAGCGGAAGCTATCATGTCTGAGTACAGACATCTATAAATGAAAAAGGCTGAGAAGCTTGACTATCTATCAGATCCTGCCGAGGGCACAAGATCGTAGCTAAGATAACAAGCTAAACGTCGGAGTCCACGCGGTACTACTAGCGAGACTGAAGTCTCTCTGCAAAAACATAAATTAAGCAACGTGAGTACAAATGTACCCAGCAAGACTTACATCAGATCTAACTACATATGCATTATTATCAACAAGGGGATGGTGGAGTTTGACTGCAGCAAGCCAGCTTTGACTTGGTGGCTAACCTGAACTACGAATGCAATGCAACTCTTTGAGGTGGTGCACACGAGTCCACATATTCACCAACCAATACACCACTATGGATCCGCTCCCGTCTCCCTACGAGAACGCCATCCATAGCACTCACGCTTATCTTGCGCATTTTAAAGTATCCACTTTCACTTGTCTATGAACTGTTATAGGCAACCCAGAAGTCCTTTACCGCAGACACGGCTATTCGAATAGATGATGTTAACCCTGCAGGGGTTTACTTCTTCATACATGTTTCCACCACTTAGCGTCTGCACACGACATGTGCTCGGCAGACTTCAAGCGAAAGCCGACGTGGGTGTAGACCACGACCTACCTAAACACTCAAGTCTCTAGTCCAGGTTTATCGCCTATTCGGGTTCCATCCATGAGGAGATCCGGCCGGAGTTTCGCTCACAGCCCCAAACGATGTGAACAGCGTTCCCGAGACACCAAACGGGCGCCCGGTACACCGTGCCACGTGCCTACCGCATCACAGCCCACCCCTCCGGTCAGCGCTGCCCACGGCCTCCAGCATACTACAAACACCAGAAACTACTTGCAACTCCTGGACAGAGGACTAGGGTGAATAAGAAGTCGAGCGGGGTCATATTTTAGGGCCCAATGCATGGTAGTAGCTGAATCATGGATCACAAACACAGAACTCAGTTCCTAAGGACGGCTTCAATGAGACAACCCACCATGTACTCCTACATGGCCTCTCACCGCTACCTTTACCAAATCGTATTCACACACTTAGCTCACACACAGTAGGACATGTTCACACACCTCTGATTCATCCCCGATGAATCAGACCTGACTCAACTCTAAGCAGTAGCAGGCATGACAAACAAACATGAATGAGTAGGCACAACATGGCTCAAACAACTCCTACTCATACTAGTGGGTTTCATCTATTTACCGTGGCAATGACAGGTCATGCAGAGGATAAAGGGGTTCAGCTACCGCAGCAAGTAACAGATGAATCGGTGTTGTCCTAATGCATTAAAAGAGAGCAGGAGCGAGAGAGTAGGATTGTATCGGAATGAACAAGGGGGTTTTGCTTGCTTGGCACTTCTGAAGATAGCATTGAGTCTTCATCAGTGTCAACGGTCACAACGTCGGAACAACGTCTACCGAGGGGGAACAACACTGGCAAACACAGAAGAAACACGATCAATGCAATGCACAATATGATGCATGCTATGACATGGCAATATGAATGTGTTTTGGGCTAATGCACTTAGACCAGGTTAAATGAAGTTGGTTTGAATCCAAGATTCAAACTCAAACTCCATATGTGGATATTTAAATGCCATTAATATGATTTGTGCTAAACAGCACCTATAAGTTGTTCTAACATGCATGAAAATAGTACAGATGGATAGATTGGATTTTTCTGATCATTTTTCATATATAATTTATTTCATTTGGAGTTACGGTTGAATTTCTATGATTTATTGAAATTTAGGGCGTTTTCTGAATTTTCCTGAATAATAATAAATCCAGAAAATGATTTATAGCGTCAGCACCACGTCACTGTGACGTCAGCAGAGTCAACTGGGCGTCCCAGGTCAAACCTGACCAGTGGGGCCCACTGGTCAGTGACTTAGGTGACTAACAGAGTTAATTAACCCTAACTAATCAACTTAATAGCCACGGGGCCCACTGTCAGTGTCAGCAGGGGTAATTAGTTTAACTAATTCAATTAGTACTAACCTAATTCACTAACAGGGCTGGGCCCCACCTGTCATTGAGTCAGGGGCGTCCAACTGGGGTCAAACCCGCCGGACTTGGTCCACGGCTCGTCGCCGGTGAAGCCCGAGACGGCGGAGGGGGTCAGAATTCTTCCTCCGGCGACCAAATGGCCGGCGGAGGGCATCTACGTGACGCTGAAGATCCCGCGCGTCGAGTGGTGCGCTCAGTTATGCCGGGGGCGATCTATATCGACGGCGGCGAGCTCAAAGGCGGCGGCCGGAGTTCGGGCAACAGCGGAGATGGCGCTATAGGGCATGGCAGGGAGCACCCGTGGGTGTTTCGGGTTCGCAGGAGCGCGGTGAGCACGCTGGTGATGCTCGGGCGAGCGGCCGAGCTCACGAGCGCGGAGCTCGTTGACCATGGCGGCGGCGAGCCTCGGCGGAGGTGGGGAAGCTAGCTAGGGGAGGGGAACGACGGGGATTCCAGGGGGAAAATGGAGAGTGGCTCACGTAGGGACTAGCAGAGTCGACGACGAGGTCGGGGAAGCTCTTGACGACGCGAATTTACGGCGGCGATCTCCGGGCACCGGAGATGAAGACGACGACGCTCCGGTCGACTGCGGCCTCCTCTGGTCGCGTGCGTCGGTGTGCAGCTCCATGGGGTCGGGACGGAGCTCAGGGATGCGGAGAGGGAGCGAGGGGGTGGCTGTGGCCGCGGCGAACAGCATCGGTGGCGACGAGCTCCGCTCGAGCAGAGAGGGAGAGAGCAGAGGAGAGGATAGGGACGGAGGGAGAGATACGGGAGAGTGAGAGAGGGTCGAGGGGGGGTGCGTGGCGTCTCCCAGAGGCGTCCAGGCGGAGGAGGAGGCAGCCAGGCAGGGAGGAGGTGGCCGGGGCGCGTGGCCGCGCGCGCCGTGCGCGTGCCCGTCCTCCTGGCAGGGAGGAAGACGACAGGGGGGTAGCGGTGGCGGGCTGGGCCGGCCAGCTGCAGTGCTGGGCCGGTTTGGCTACCAGGTGAGCGCCAGGTAGGCTTCTGCTCTTTTTCTTTTTTATATTTCTGTTCTGTTTTATTTTAAATTTGTTTTGCCACTATTTTGAATTTAAACAAATTCAAACAATGTCAAAAACTCCTCTGAATATTTTTATTTGCTAGATGGACTTTTCCAAAAGCTCATAAAATATTTCAGGGGTATTTGAAATTATATTCTAATTATATGAATATAATTCAAATTCAAATAGCTAATGACTTAAATTCAAAGTCCCAAAAATAAATCCTTAAAAATGTTCAATATTTTGGTTGGGACCAGAACCCTTGCCAAAAATATTAAACATCTAAGAAGAGCATTTTGGAACAATGAATGAGATTTTAGGGTTTTTGCCCTTCTTTTTATTTAGGGTTTTGAGGCTTCTAAATTCCTCAGTTCAAGTTTCAAAAATTTAAACATGATGCACAGATGGAAGCAAGCATAGGTCAGGCCAGAACTAGGGATGTGACATTATGGCGGCCTGGGATTTCGAATGGCGAAAAGGGGGCGATGGGAGGGGGTGAAGCATGACTTAGGGACGCGCTTGTTCAAAATGTAGGGTGTGTTACAAAAGTACCCCCCCCCCCCACCAATTTGAACTAGCGGCCCTTTCGGCTCAGGGTTAGAAGGGGGATTTCGCGTATCGGGATTTGGCAGCTGGAGGGAGTTTTCACGCGCGATGTAATTTCGGGATAGAAAGGGGCGGGTTGTGAAGGCGCCAGTTTTGGGAGCACGATATCTGAATTTTCGGGATATAACAAGACGCGGGTTGAATTTTAGGGACAAGCCCAACGTGTAGTAATATTGTACTTGTACGTACCAAATCAATTCGCACTTCCCTCAACCAAAAAGAAAACGAAAAAATAAAACTATTCACACCACACAAAGAGAGAGTCTTGCCCCGTTTTACTATACAAATGCTATTCAAAGCTACTCCCTCCTTCCATCTATATAGGGCCTAATGCGTTTTTCGATGCTAATTTTGACCAAATATTAGAGCAATGATATATGACAAGCAACTTACACAAAGCACACCGTTAACTTCGTCTGTGAAAGGTTCTTTCAATGATATAATTTTCACATTGTGCATGTCATGTACTATTAATCTTGTCAATAGTCAAAGCCGGTCTTAAAAATCTCATTACGCCCTATATAGATGGAAGGAGGGAGTATGAATCCATGTTATGTCCGATTAAATTTTTTCGCTTGCTGTATAATGCATGTAACCTACTCATACCAACATTTTAGTGCATTCCAAATGTCTATACTACCACTGCAATTCGAACTAAATTTGAATTTGTTTCTCTATTTCAATAAGAATCTACAATCATGATTGTTGCCAACTTCAACCATCATAGTTTCCTTGCTATCCGCCAGATATAAATCGGACGGCCTATAATGCAGGATGGCAGGCGCACCATCATCAACAACTCCGTTTTTATAAGAGTAGAGATAAAATATATTAAATGTAGTATAACATGTTCATAAACACACCATGTGTATCACCGTTATATATATTCACACATGCGTCGGTTTAAAACACTATGATAAATTCTTCAAATATCCGAATTCGCTTTTTATAATGAAGTATATATGATGTCTATTCGTCTTTTACACGCACACAACCCTCTTATCTTTGTAGCTAGCGCTAACTTTCTCTTGTGCATGCACACGCCCGCATCCCTCTCACCCTCCCTCAACATTCTCTAGCTCCATCACGCAAATTTGTCTTTTCACTTTAGGTCGTTCACCCACGGTGTGTGTAGGCTCCCCATCTCCTTCTTTACGGCACACATCGATCGATATGCCTCTCTAGCCAGGTGTGCCTAGCACAAACACAAGCTTCCCCTCTTCTCTTGTCACCGTCCATGCCTCACTCCCACCACTCTTTTCATCGTTCTCATACTCGCACACTCCTCCCCGCTCGATATAGTATGCCTCTCGTACCACCTCCTACATGCATCCCTCTATCTCTATCCTTCTCCTTGTACCTCGTTTGCTTCTAACACACACATGCATGTATACCGATCGATCTCCCAACATATACCTAGATCGACTTTAACTACCCCCCCATCGATCGACGTACCTCACAAGTTATGTCTCTCCTTTCCCTAATAAAGGGCGATTGATCTTCCTATGTCGTTATGTCTGCTTACCACAACCACTTCGTCCCCCCTCATCATTCGTGCATGCCTCCTGACCCGTCTCTCACACGCACGTACACAGACAACAAGCAGCCATCTCCTCTCTTATTGATATTGCGAGCGTGCCCTCCGTTTGTCTAGCAAGCCTATCCCACCATTTGTTAGAAGCAACTCCACTACCACCCCCTCCAACACTCTAGCTCTGTCTCTCTCCCAACCTTATTCCTCTCCTGCACATATGCATGGATGCCGATCGATCTCCCTTAATACATGAGGCAGATCGATCTCCTTAATACATGAGGTAGGCCTCTCTCCTCCTCCACACATATACCAGCCATTGTACCTCTATAGTCAATTGGGCCTCCCTCTTCCCCCACCACACACTGATAGTCGAGCACTGCAAGTAGGTATCCATGCCACAGAGACAAACTGCACATGTCCCCTCTCACGTTCCAGTAGGCCAGCCACTCTATATCGTTGACGTGGGCACACACAAATTCGATGGCACTCTTTATCGATCGCGCGCGCACACACACACATCATCCCTCTTTTCGATTCTATGGATACCTCAAGCCGGTGATACCTCCACTCTCTTCTCGTGGATCGCCCCCTCTATATATATGTTATATCCAGGACTCTATTTCACACACATTGCATATGTTACATTTTTTGATTGAACCCCCCCAAAAAAACTCTCAAGAACCCACACACTATATCTCTCTAGGTTTGTATCTCTCTCACACAACCCCACGTATGTGGTGTACGTATACAAGAAGAGAATAGGTGCACCGTGCACGTACTCACGCTTCGTGCCCAACCACACCCGCGTGGATACACGGTGGAGCTCATTTCTTTACGAAATGGCAGCCCACGTGCTAATTTGAACGCCTGTAGCAGTTGTTTACCTAGGGAGGTGGTGTACCACGCCTGCACGAAACAAAGTTCGACTTGACGCGTTGCCGCGTTATTTTTAAATAAAGTTATAGTGCTCAATGGCACGTACACATAATATAAAATGATTTTTATGGAGAAAAAGGTAGTCCGCTCACTATATACAATGGAGCCTTGCGTGCCTGGTTTGTCGCTCTTCAGAGTATCTCACACATGGCTGCGGTGGCCTCTCTCTCTCTCTCATCGTTGGTCACTGATCCGGCCGCATCCCGTCCGCCGGGGGAAAGGGAGTGCGGTGGCCTCTCTCTCTCTCACCGTTGGTCACTGATCCGACCGCATCCCGTTCGCCGGGGGAAAGGGAGGAAGTGCATCGTTTCTCCATTCAACGGCGCCGAGGCAGCACGTCCCGATCTGCGGTACATGCCGTTCTTTCTGACCAAGCTCCGGCGCGACAGGGCCTACGCCACCTGCTCGCAGATTCCGCCCGCCGCCGCTCACCTAGTTACATCCCGACGACCTCCAGGTATCCCCTCCGGCCTTGCTCCACTGCTCGTCTTCCCACGTCGCTGCATGTGGATCTTCCATAGTTCTTTGCCCAAAACGTAGCTCGTCCAGCGTACTTTCCATATTGCATTCTCGTCCTCACACCGTTTTAGACAAACACAACCGTGTTGTTATCTTCCCTTAGGGCAAGGAATATGCTTCTTTTTTGTCGTCGCATGTGTCATCAACTGTTATTGGCCAGTAATTGTTTACTTTCTACCTCTTTTTTGCAAACAGGGCTATCCATTTCACCTTGTTGCTATTGCGACCTTTTGGTGAACTGCACAAATCACTTTTTTCTTAAGAGTGTTTTATGTAGTTGTACTAAAATGTCACATGGGCAACGTCTCTACATTTCAGTGCGACTGCATAAAGGGAGATTGGTTTTGCTCTATCCTCCTCATCCAACTCCGAGCCTAATCTTCTCCAACTAGTTAGTCTTAAGAGAGACAGGTGACCGACTTCTATTTATGTGTTTATTGTTTCATCAGCAGTCCTCTATTATCGTAATCACACTTAATATCTTTGGAACAGGGACGCTCAGCTCTATTTTAGTGGAACTGCACAAAATGATCAGAATGTTGCATGCTCCAGACAGCTACTTTTTTTCCCAACATGCCTTGTTGATTTAGATAGAGCTGGGGGGCGTTGCTGCCAATGAAAGCATGGATCAATTTTAATTTAACACCTTCTCACAACTCTGTCTTCAGTTATGATGTAATTATTAGCTCTGGTCTGCTAATAATTGACATGCATTAGCAAGGAAGTTAGTTTTTTATTGTTTCCGAAAGAGCATCGATGGCAAGACACGCGAAACAGAAGCTGAAAGCTCACACCATTGTACAATTTCATGTCTCGCTGGAAAATTATTTGTATAGTACGTCAATTATGTAAACAAATGATGGAAGCTTGATAGCATTGCCAGAAGCCTCTTCATCATCCGGGTCCATGTGCCATGCACAAAATTATACTCCTTCGTTCCTAAATATTTGTCTTTTTACAAATTTCAAACGGGCATATTTTAGAGTGTAGATTCACTCATTTTGCTTCGTATGTGTACTCCCTCCGTTCCTAAATATTCTATTCGTCTTTCTAGAGATTTCAACAAGTGACTACATACAGAGCAAAATGAGAGAATCTACACTCTAATATATTTATACATCCGTATGTGCCAGTCCATTTGAAATCTCTAAAAAGACAAATATTTGAGTAGTCACTCGTTGAAATCTCTAGAAAGACAAATATACTCCGGAGTATATTTAAGAACTGAGGGGGTAGTGCACAACCGCATGGGAGACTCAGCACGGTTGTTGCGCCGCATTAATAGTGAGTAATGAGCAGTCAAATCATAAGCCCCACCTTTCCCACTGTAAGTTGCTCTGAAGAAGCAACCATCAATACGCTCTTCTTTGAATCCGCTCATACTACTCCATCCGTCACTGTTTATACAGCATGCTTCAGAAAAAAGAAAAAAGATTTGTGGGACCAAGGCGACTAGCGATCGGCCTGAAAAATAGCATTGGTAGTTATAGCACAGCGTCTATTACTAGAGGGAATAATGCGTACACACATGCATGTAGTGCTTCCACCCCGGGTACACACATGCATGCACTTACTCCACTCCGTAGGAGTAGTACAGAGTACATGGAGAGAAAATTGTGGACTTGATTGCGGTTACCACGCCCTAATTAATTGAGCATTAAACCAAATGCATCTAAAGTCTCTCTGGTGGTGGAAATGCATTGAGAGAAATGCATCATAATGAAGCGCGCCCTGTAAACTGTGACGGAGGGAGGAGTAGTATGAAGGTTCAAAACCAAGTACGCGTATGGCTAGTCGGTCAACGCACCTCCTCTTGCATATCACTGACATGTGGGATAGGAGTGTGAGCAAACCGATCTCAATTGACGGCAAAGAGCCAACCCGCCGTTCCTTGAGAGAGACGAGGAGCGAGAACACACAGACGGGTTCGCATGAAGGCTAAGATATATTCGAGCATGGTTGGTTGATCGATATCATTCATTACATGTTGGGCTGCCGTTTTCCGCCCTTCTCCGGAATAAACGTGTACTTTATCAGAGGAAAAAAAATAAGAGTACAGACGCTCCACCATGCGGTTCTAGTAGTAGTACTACTCGTACTACTACGCTTGGCTCTTTGCCTCTTCATGAAGTCGAACAATGATGGTACTCCGCATGTTGGGTACTACAGTGTATGCCTCTGACAATCTGACACCGAATGGACTGATGCATGTCCACCGAGGGTAGGTTGCATTAGTCAAAAGGCGTAAGCGAGCTTCATCTTGTCCTGCAAGATTCTCCTTGTTCTGCGAGTTGACGGGACACACCAAAAAGTAGTGCTAGTCCATACTCCCTCCTTTCCGGTTAATATGGCTTAATCTTTTTTGTGGGTAAATGAGAGAGCTTTATTCATATATAAGCATTCTTAGGATGATCAGCCAAGACACTCGTCACTAGGAAGCGAGGTACCCCGCAAAAAAAGTAGGAAGCGAGGTGTTTCATCAAGCCAGCTCTCGGCCACATTCAAAGTGCAGCAAGCACGGTTCGCACGAAGATGCGCTGCAAGGTTTGCTGACCTGTTTACATGCTGAATAACAAAAAAAGAGGAAATATTACCGAGCGCTACTATTTGTAACAGGATATGAGCCAGAATTAAGCGAGAATGGTGGCGAGTGTTCCATGCAATCAACTTCCATTATCACTGCGAGAACCCTCGAAGAGAACCAAATGTGTTGAAGATTGCTTTATCATATTTTAAAATTATAATAAAAGTGCAGACGCTCCTCCATCCGGTTCCTAGTACTAGTATAGTACGTACCTTTATAGACTATATTAGTAGTACTAGTACTAGAGTAAACTTTGCGCTTGGCTGTTCGCCTATTCGGGAAGTCGAACAATAGTAGCACTAGTAGTATAGTGTATGCTTCTGGCAATCTGACACCGAATTAACTGTTGCACGTCAACCGCCTGAGCGAGGGAGAGCTTGCATTAGTCAAAAGTTTCTCCTTGTCCTACGAGCCACCGCGCGCAAGTAATGCTAGTCCATACTGCCTCCTCTTCGATTAATATGGATTAATTTCAAACGAGATAAATACACTGTCTGTCACTGTATATTTGTAAAAATACGGTCAGTGGACTTCATAATACGCTCATTGCGCTCAATATATATATTTTTTGGTGTTTATACAGTCACTAGCTCACCCTGACTGAGTATGTGTGTGCATGCATGTGTAGGTTGAGCACTTAGCGTGACCGTGTGTGTTCCGTCGTGTGCTCGGACATGCATGCATTAGGGCGTCGCGCGCGTTTTTGCGTCCATGTGTACGTGTGACTGTTGCATACATGTAGGGGGAGTACGTGTAGGGGCCACCAAGGAGCAGTCAAATCACACAGTAAGTTAGTCGGAAAAAGCAACCATCATTTCACTCTTGAATGACACGTACGCAATATAAAATGGTTGATATGGAGAGAAAAAGAAAACCACTATATATACACTAGCAGGAGCCTAAGCTACAAGCCTGCTTGCTAAGGTTGCTCTCTTCACAAGCATAGAATGACGGGCCTGATCCCGCAGCTGGGTGAAGGGAATAATGTTCTGCGTAGACACGGTCGACATCGGCGAGGGAGAAAACCCACAGTCGGTGCGTCCCAATCGGGGGTCACCGCGGTATGGGCCGATGCCGCGTCCCAACCGCCCTTCTAGGTACAGCCCGACGTCTCAGGTAGTCCATCTTCCTTTTGGAGCCGGCTTGCTCCACTGCCGTAGCTCCATCTCCATGTCGATCTTTCTCTACTTCTACCGTCTTCTACTTGTGATGAGTTTATATCTCATGAACTAGTGCCAGTACTATTATTCTAATCACACTTCTTCAATATCTTTGCCATTAGGGATGCTTAGGTCGATTTTAGTGGAACTGCACAAAAGCATTGTATGATCCGAGGGTGCCAGCCGTCTTTCCTTCGACAGGTTCTACCTGGCCAGGGAATTAAATCATGTTTAGGGTTTAGGGTTTAAGTCGTAGTGACCCCATCAGTAGTTTTTCTTTCGTACACGCTCTCACAATTTTTTTATTTAGTTGTGAAGTAAATATTGGCTATGATCTGTGAATCATTGAGATGCATCAGCATGCGTGTTAGTTTTCCTTTGTATTTGATGGAATATTGTAACGGGGCAACCTTGGAATAGGAATGAAAATGGAGTGGAAAATTTCTGTTTTTCTGGAGAAAAAATGGAAACGGAGAGAAACCAACGTTTCATTTCGTTGGATCGCGCCATCGAGCAAAACCAACGTTTAAATCACGTCTGTCGTGTTCGTGTCTCACCCTCCTCCATGGCTCGACCCCACACGGTCGCTCGGCATGCCACTCACCGCAAACCGAGTATACGATAACTTTCCCGCCTGCTTGTCGAAGGATCGCGCCATGGAGTACTACTAGCACTACTGGAAGAGATTGACGAGTTGGGGGAGGACATGTAGCTGTAGCACGGACTCCCAAGTACTTTTTACATGCATGTTGTAGCCGACTATTGCGACCTTTGAACGCGGAGCAGCCGCGTGCACCCAGAAGCGGCACGGGCGACGCTCTCTCGGCCGACGCGCCGCTTCAATGCGGGCGCCAGTGAGAGGTCGCGTCCGCTCTGGCCGGGCATGAATGCGGCACTGACCGTTTCGGGCGGGAAGCACACGCGGGTGATGAAGAGGGTTCGGGTTGGTCAGGACTGGTCGTGGCAGCGGTCCGGACGTGCGCAAACAAGAGATGCTGTACGTTAATATTGATGCGTATATAATTAACAACGTAAATAATGTGCTAGTTGGACAAATATAATTGGAGATGGAGATGGAGATGGAATTTTATGTAAACACGGATATGCATGTCTATGTCTATGTGTGTGTGCGCAACGACTCTCGCGACCTGGAAGCGGGGGTGTGTTTTTGATCGAGTTTTCTTTTTTGGTACGTTAGAAAATCAGTTTGTCTAATTCACATCTAGATGTTATTTAAGGATATCACATCTAAGCTCCCACAAGTATATAATGTAGCAACAAGAAACAAAAAAACTAGGATAAAAAAATAGACCACAAACAGAGTGGACATCAACTTAGACATCTAGATGTGTCCTAGACAAACCCTTAAAAAATTGTCCGCCAGTTTTCGTTTCTTTTTTTTCGGGAACGCGCGTATTCTATTTAAAACCACTGCTATGGAGAGATTTTTTTACTCCATTATAGCATCTTGTTTGATAGAGTTTCTCGCGTCTCGCTCTCTCACCCTCTCCATATCAAAACAAGATGACAGTGTCCACTCTATCTCTCTCCTCACCGGTGGTCACAGATATGGCCAAATCCCGTCCGCCGCGGGAGGTGAGGAGGTGCAGCGTTGACGTTGTCGCCGTGGGCGACGGAGGGAGCCGATGCACCGTCCTCTCGGAGTCGGTGCTGGCGCGGACGAAGATCCTCCGCGCCCTTGTTTGTTGCCGTCGTGTGGGCAGATCCCGCCCGCCCGCCTAAACGACATCTCGCCCACCTGAGGTTTAACTTCTTGTACTGGTCCAGCTCCCCAGGTCGCTGCGTGCGGGTTTTCTTCTATGCGACTACTCCCCAGCTCCCCATTCATAGTAGCTAGGGTTCATCGGCTGGTCCAACATCACCTACTAGCACTATTATAGAGGAAATGCCACTCAAAAAGTTGTCCTGATTTATGCCTTGGTGGAGGTATACATGTTGTTTCGACAAAAAGTACATGGTGGTTGTGCGGTCATTGTCCATATGGTGGTAGTACTATCACTGGTTAAATGAAGAAATGTTTTTTTTCTCAGGTATCCTGGTTTAGTTCCCATCAAGATATAATTATGATGCACCGGGAAGGGAAGGAGGTGCAGCGTTAACTCTATCGCCTTCGGCGAGGGAGGCAATCCACTGTCGGCTGCGCTGTTCTCTTTCACCCAGCGCCTGTGCGGGAGGGCCACCTACCCCTTCTTCCTCGTTTCCGTACATAGTGTGGGCAGATCCGGCCTCCCGCCGCACGCCTTGCCACATCCCGACGACCCTAAGGTATAAGTTTCTCTGAAACCGTCGTTGCTCTAGCTGCATGTTGATCTTTTTTGATCTGTAGTCGAATCTAGGTCTTGGTTCAAAGAGGAAACAAAGGTGCGGTGGGGTGGAGCATGAATTTAGGACGTGGTTCAATGAGGAAAGGATGGAGGAAAAGTAGTATAGACTGGCTATCCAGCCGCTTTGTTGGTCGAAAAGGGAAAAGGGGGGGTAACCCAGTACACACATCTGTAAGGAACCGATCTCTTTGTTGAAAAGGGAAAGAAACTGGGGGGGGTCGGGTAGTTTGTGCAGGACTAGATTTGCTGCCCTCACATAGGAAAAAAGTTCAAAGAGAACAAATATGGGACCAACACAGATATGTTGCTTGGCTACATACTCTGCATCACCCATTTATACGTGTGGACGCACATGGTGCTAGCATGTCCCATACAACTATTTTGCTGTTGTTAATCTAAGAATGCCGCCGGAAAATTGAAGTAATGCCACTGTTAAAAGTAAATTACATTTTTTAGCGAATGTTGTTTCAAGAGAGTGACTCTGTTAATATGAATCAATGCAACCGTTTTAGAAATGCTACTATCCTACTTTGTTTTCCATCCAAGATAAGTTAGATCCTTCTTTCTGTCACCGTTTGTTTCATCCTCCTTTATCGGCAAGTAATTGTTTCCTTTTTTTGCCTCTATTAAAACTGGGGTATCGATTCAACTTGTTTCTATTGTGACATTTTGCTTCGCTACTCGAAACACTATGTTTTAAGAGTGTTTTGTGTAGTGCAACTTGAATGTCACATCGATGACTTTGCTTAATTTTGGTGGAACTGCACAAAAGGAGATCCGAGATTTGTTTCCAGTGTTCCTGTCGAGTTGTTTCAAATCTTGGTCTCAACCACATGATATCTATTCAACTTGTTGCTATTGCGACATTTTGCTTCGCTACGCGAAACACTTTGCTTGATTTCAGTGCAACTGCACAAAAGGAGATTGGATTTCCTATTCGTGTTAGCTGATTCGTATTTTATCCTGGTGTTCTCATGAAAGGTGAGTACAGGCCTTCATCCACATGATTGTGCAGTGTGCTTTGAGATGTTGTGCTACCTGTATTGGTACTGTTTTAAATAAATGTTGAATTGAAGCTATTGTATTGCTGTCTTTTCCCATTAAGTAGTGAACAAAAATGGGACCAACCCAGACATGATGCTTGTTGCTTTGTTACAACAAACTCTGCATCACCCCCTTTATAAGTAGATGGAAGCACATATTGTTGTTGCGCCCACTCTCCCCTGGAACTATATATGCTTTTCGTTAATCTAACGCCGTTGGTAAAATTAAGCAATGCCACTCTCAAAATTAATTAACTACTGAATCTTAGTTCAAAACTGCAACACTTGTTAGGAATGGTACTATCCTGCTTTGTAGTTCTTTCTACATGTTTAACCAAGGTATTGTTAAGATAATGTCTCTTTAAAAATGAATGAGTTGCATTGTTTTAGGAATGGTACTTTTCTGCTTTGTCGTTCTTTATACATGTTGAAACAAGGCATTGCTAAGATAATGTCTTAGTCAATATGAATGAATCACACTGATGGAGAATTGCTACTCTCCTGCTTTGTTTCCCATTAAGACAAGTCATCAACCGTTATTTCTCAGTAATTGTTTCCCTTATACCTATTGTTGCTTACAGGGATATCAAAATTAAAGCTCGGTTTTATTCCGACTTTGATTTTAGTTGAACTGCACAAAAGGAGCCAATGTGTCCAAGGCAAACTGCTGCGTTACTGGGTCCAGTTGGTCATTCTACTTTGTAGAAAGAAGCAGTCACTGGTTGTGGTACATTACAGAAGGAATGACCGAGAAGCTTTACAGAGTATTATTAGACACCGGTGACATGACTAGTCTATAGAGACTATTGGCAATTTAACAACACGTGGAGTGCCTTGGGCAAAAAGTGCCCAAACAAGTACAAGAAGCTACGACAGGACACGATCATAGGCATTACATATTTTGAATGGGAAAAGCTTGTCAAAGTTTAATCATTGATGTTAGCAAGAAGACGTTAGTTTAATATATTGGAATTGGAAAACCTTGTCAAAATTTGCTCGTTGATGTTAGCCAGAAGACATGCATTCGATATTTTTGAGTGGGACACCCTTGCTGTGAGCAGCGTCGAGTGTTTTTTCCTATTCTTGTGTTCAGTTTAGAAGTAAATAGTTACTCTGCCGAGATATTCCCGTGTTAAGAGTTTGTTCTGAATATTGTCTATGTAATGCCAGGCCTTGTGTTTGATTGCAAAGTTGAGCTGGGAATGTTGTGGCATGCGGCATCATGAGCTGTTCACCGTGCCTCCTGAGAATAATGCTTCGTATTATTTTGCATGTCGATCTAATGCCAGTGATTTTCTTGTTAAGAAGATCATCCTCTTCTATTGTTTCTGTGCGTAAGAAGTTCATCGTCTGATGTTTCATTCATAGCCTATACGGCATGTCGGGTAGGTTAGACGTGAAACCATATGATCCTCCGACCAACTCATGATATTAGGCCGTGATTGGATCATCGTTTTCCAACCAAAACCTCTTGTAAAACTGACGCTTGTAAATTAAAGCAGATGGTCTCGGGCGAAGGCGCTTGGTTGGTCGATTTCGACTAGTAAAATATCAGAAGTACTTCACACACGATAAAAATGCTAAACGACACTCGGACGATTGCTAATCCAGCCGTTAGCTGCTGTTTCAGCCTTGCCCATGGATAGCATGATACGCACGTCGTGCATGTATCGTCTGTTAATGTCGTCCATATAGCAATGCTCGTATAATATACACTGGTCTCTCAAATTACACGTGTAACCCGCCAGTTTTACTTACAGACCTCGGGCCTTCCGATGACGAGTAAATTACACTTGTATGTTAATACAGGTTTGAAATAAACCAGAGCTCCCAAACGCGGCCTTACCGTTTCATGCCGTCTCAGTTTCTCGAAGGTGCTCATAGGTGTCCGATGATCCTGGCTTCCTGAATGAGCAGCGGGCGCTGTATCAGACCTCCATAAGGCCCGCGAGGCCCTCTCCGTTGTCCTTCGAGTTGTTGCGCTTGCCGTGGCACCGAGCATTGTTAGCATGGTCAACGAACATGAGGATTCAGGAGATGACTTTATTTTGACTGGATGACACTAGGGACCTACTAGGGCCATAGCCGTACGTACGCAAGTGCCTCCTTATTATGTACAACTATTTTTTTTTTGCTTTCTCCTGGTTTCCTGACATCACGGTCCCACACCATTGTCAACCTATGTAGTCAATATAAACGAGAGAATTGCACAAGGTGCAGCCGACAGCTGGGACCAAGCAGCTCGAGCAGTATTTGTGTTTTTGAGGCGTGAGCACTGCAGAGTTTTTCTTGGCGATGATTTCGTTGTTGTTCATAGGAGAGCAGGGTATTAACTGGGCGGGCTGTGGCCCGTCTAGCCCAGGCCAGATATCCAGCCCAGATACTACTTTTTTCAAGATGAAAATGGCTAGCCCAGCTATACGCCTTTTTGAGGAATACCCAGGCAAGTCAACTTGTTATTCTCCGGCCCGCTCGGCTGCAAATCTTTCCTAGGAGGGATGCATTAGGCTTAACAGGAAAATGGGCTTTAAAAATAATAAATGGGATGTGATTATAAAAACTGGGCAGTAACTATAAAAAAATGCACCAAACACGAAATTAGTTTATAAAGTATTATTTATGGATTTTGAAAATCTTAAATTTTCATTGTTGCGCGCGCAATGTTTTGTTGGATTTTTACATAATACAAATTTATATTTAATCTGACTAGAAATTTCGGGATAAAAATATTTCGAATCCCATCAAAATGTGGGAAATTTTATTGAATTCTGTCTTCAACGGTTGGTTGAAATTATTAATCGTTGTCCTAGCTAGAAAATGGGATGTACTCTTAACAAACTGTAAATGGGTTGTTGTAAATTCTATTACAATTCAAAAATGGGTTGTACATTCTTACAAAACGCAAATGGGCTATAAGTTCTCTGCTACACACTTGTGGGCCTACTAGGTGACACGTCCCCTAAAAAAATAAGTTGACGCGTATGCAACGCTTTGTCAACTTATTATAGTCAACACACGGTTCTAGTAGCAGTGGCTGTTGGATATATATCCAACGGATGTCGTGCTTCTTCAATCTCGGATATTCTTAGCTTCGGCCGCCCAAAAAATGATTCCCCCCTGACATCTGGGACGCACCGTTTCGGAGGCTGACCTGTGGGCCTACTAAGTTGGAGCGTACCAAGGGCTTTGTCAACTTAGTCAATATAAACGATTCTAGCTTCAGTGACCGTACGATGTCCATCCAACGGCTGTAGTGCTTCTTCAACCTCTGGTCTTCTTGGTCCAGCCGCCCAAAGCAGCGCCGGTCGTGCCGCCTGCTCCTGCCTCCCGTGGCCGGCTGTGCTTCCGCGGAGGCCTCACCGCCCCCATACTACTCCCACCGCTGGCCATGCCATCCCTCCACTCACCCACACCCCCTGTTATTCTACGACGACGGCAGCCTCACACCGCAGCCGAACCAGTGAACCCTCGTACTCCTCTCCGTGCGGGCTTCCACTGCTGCGTCTTCCCCGGATCCGCGTCGTCCCCTTCCTAGGCGTCGCCGTCGTCCACCGCCCTGGTGCTCTCGGCGCGGTGTGGTCAACGTGGTCAATGACCGACTTCCATCGGAAGAGTACTGTACGTGGAGAGGCTGACAGCTGGGTCCACGGCGGCCGCAAGGAAGTGCCTCCTTATGACGCGCAAAATAATTATTCCTCCACCTGACAGCAGGGACCCACCGGACGGGCCACCTTATTTCGTGAAAAAAATGTTTCCCCCCTGACTGCTGGGACCCATCAGACGGGCCACCGTATTTCGCGAAAAAAAACGTTCCCCCCGTTGTCAGCTCGGACCCACTGGAAGTGCCTCTTTATTACACACAAAAAAATGAATACTCTCCCTGCTAGCTGGGACTCACCTTGGTGGGAAGCTGACTTGTGGGCCTACTAAGTTGACGGGGACAGAGGGCTTTGTCAACTTAGTCAATATGAATGATTCTAGCTCCAGTGACCGTACGATGTCCATCCAACGGCCGTAGTGCTTCTTCAACCTCTGGTCTTCTTGCTCCAGCCGCCCAAAGCAGCGTCGGTCGTGCCGCCTGCTCCTGCCTCCTGTGGCCAGCTGTGCTGCCGCGGAGGCCTCACCGCCCCCTACTATTCCCACCTTAGGCCAGGCCCTGCAGCGACGGCAGCCTCACACCGCAGCCGAACGAGTGAATACTCATACTCCTCTCCGCGTGGGCATCCATTGCCGCGTCTTCACCGGCTCCGTGTCGTCCCCTTCCTAGGCCTCGCCGTCGTCCACCGCACTGGTGCTCTCGGTGCGGCATGGTCAACATGGTCAAGGAATGACTTCCATCGGACATGGATTGTATGTCAAGAGGCTGATAGCTGGGTCCACGGTCGCAGCAAGGAAGTGCCTCCTTATTACGCGGAAAATAATGATTCCTCCACCTGACAGCAGGGACCCACCGGACAGGCCACTGTATTTCACGAAAAAAACGTTTCCCTCCTGACTGTTGAGACAAACCAGCTACACCTTCGCACGCAAGGAAGTGCGTCCGGGTAAAAAAAACCAAAGCGATTCGCCCCCTGACTGCTGGGACCCACCAGCTACATCTTCGCAGGCAAGGAAGTGCCTGTCAGTCAGGACCCACCTGGTCGAAGCATACGTAATGTTGTCATTCTGGTCGCGAAAGTGTACGTACATACTGGTCGATGTAGAGGCACGGACGTGTCGTAGTAGAGGCGCGCACGTGTCGTAGTAGAGGCACGCACATAGCATGTACACGTACGTACAGCGACGAGGGTGCAAGAAAGAAAATACGGCCACATACGTACATACGGGCAGGGTCTCGAACACCTACTCGCGCATACGTACATGGCTGGGTCGGAACGGAGAAACAACGTCGTCGTCATGTTCATGGGGAGCCAACGGAATGCGTCGTGTTCATGGGGAGGCAATGGAATGCATCATGTTCATCGGGAGGCAACAGAACGCGTGGGAGCCAACCGGCTTGGACGGAACAGGCGATGGAAACGAGGCCTGGCGTACCGCACAATGGAGGAAACGGACCTCCTACATTCGGAACGGGGTCCTGTTGATCGGGAGGGGTGTGGCGTACCGCAAAACGGAGGAAACGGACCTCCTACGGTCGAAACGGGGGTCCTGTTGATCAGGAGGGGTGTGGCGTACTGCAAAACGGACGAAATGGACCTCCTACGGTCGAAACGGAGGTCCTGTTGATCGAGAGGGGTGTGGCGTACCGCAAAACGGAGGAAACGGACCTCCTACGGTCGAAACGGGGGTCCTGTTCATCGGGAGGGGTGTGGCGTACCGCAAAATGGGACTCCACGAGATATTGTTCATCTCCACCGTCGACCTCCTCCAGCCTCCACGGGTTACCGTCGACCTCCTCCAGCCTCCACGGGCTCCTGTTCATCCAGCCTCCACCGCGCGCTACTCCACCGGCTACTGTTCAACCACCCCTCCACCGTCTACCGTTCATCCACCCCTCCACCATCTACTA